>NW_022475095.1:0-147947 GCF_009193445.1 Aspergillus pseudotamarii | reverse complement strand
ATATATAAAAATATTTATTTATATCTTTAATTTAATTCTTTATAATTAATTAATATTATTATTATAGAGTTATTTTTAGTAATAAAATTAATTTTAATTTATTTATACTTTTTAACTATTAAGTATATATATTTAATAGATCTGACTTTTTAGACTTAAATCTAGTATTAATAGTAGTCTTGTATTAATTACAGCCCTGAGATAACTTTATTTTAAGTATTAATAGTAGTTTTATATTTATCTCTATATTCCAAAACTGTGATCTATTAATAACAAAAGTCAAAGGACAATCTCAGATTAATAACCCCTATATATGATCTACTAACTGGTCTCAGACTTGACAACAAAGCCCCGGGCATAACAAATAGTAGACTAAGACAACCACAACATCTATCAGTAAAAATAACTTTAAGATATTTACTATTCCATTTATATTAGACTATAAACTAGATATACTATATTAGATAAGATAATTCTTTAATAATTATCTCTAAAATCTAAATAGATTTACTTAGAAATTACCAATAGCTCTAGCTTCTAGAAAGAAATATATCAGAGTCTTATTATAAGAAAATTACTAATAGAGATTTAAATAGTTCTAAGTAAATTAGACAAAATAAATAAATCTGAAAACTAAGTTCCCGAGCTTATAATTTATAAAAAAATAAAGAATATATACTTTCTAAAAGAAAATAAGATTCTTGCTATAGCCTTCTGCGTTGTTGGTGGCTTTCGCCCACCGTAGTAGTTTACACTTAGGCCAGTTCGCCGACTCCAATACAACACAACGATTACCACAACCTACGTCCGTACCAATTCTTAAATTCTACTTGATTCCTAGAACAAAGATAGGTCTTTTATATAGGCCGGAGACTATATGGTTAAATACAAAGAGCCTTTATGCATTCACATAATTGAATGCTTGTTCAACATTCAATTCAGTTAGGTGATATATATATAGGGTGGTTCACCAGCTATAACCACATATCTCTAGATATATTAGATTATAATATATTTAAATATATAATTATTTATTTATTTAAATAACATAAATACAAAAAGTATTTTTACTAATATATATTTTAGATTACAAAATTTAATAAAATAATACTTAATTATCTAAATTATTTTCTATAAATATCTTATCAAATCATATTAGAAAATAGTTAATAGTAATAAACTAAATATCCTAAAATATTATAAAAGGATATATACTATTAAAATAGTAAAGATATAGATTATAAGTAAATCAATTTATATAATAATATCAGTAAATTGACCTGGTATATAAACTACTACTGTGGGCGAAAGCCACCAACAGAGAAAGTGGCAAATTATATATAACAATCGCTGCTAGTAGTAATCTATGCCGTAGTAAGAATCCCAACTAGGGGCCCTGTATTAGTAGATACTAACAGGAGTTACTTAACAAGTTAAAAATCCCTGGTAGGAGCTACCCTGTGCAAGGCGCGCGGACTCAGACAGAAAATTGACACCTAGACCCGGGAAAAGAAGTACAAATATGCGTATTTCTTCATCTCCTGTATGTCCCCAGCCTTCACAACCTTCTCATCATTGAACATCACCCAAGAGAGTTCACTCTGACCCGGCAGAGTCTTCCGGACAAAGGCAACATAATGTCTATCGATGGTTAGTAAACGCAAAAATCCCCACTTAAAATAGGTGCACGTACCCAGCGTGGACTGAAGAGCCCTTATGGCAGACAATAGAGCGAAGCTCATACTTAGCTGGTACATCACTAGAACCGAGGTTTATAGGGCAACTATCGGAATAGGTGTTTGGTTCATGACCACTGTCTTCAGCATCTGCTTCTTCCGGGTGGCTAAACACCCAATCGATAGCTCTATTGACATCCTCACCCGTCGCACCCAATGCTCGTTTGGCACGGGACTCATCAATGCCCATTTCGACCAATTGTGTAACTTTCGCTGGATCATGTGATGCGTTGGTTCCTCCTCCCATGATCGCGCTGCTAGTCAAGGGTTCATCAATATCAGGATCTTCCAGATGAGCAAATAACCAGTTCATTGCAGCCTCGGAATCCGAATTACCAGTCGTATAGAGTGCCTTCTCACTCCTAGCCTTCGGGAAGCCCATACTGAGAAGTTGGTCCAAAGCATATTGGTTAGGCACAAAGTCCCTTTTGGAAGCATCGATGTCTGGCAGGAGCTCTTCGCCGTCTTTTTGGCCAGAGGAAAGATACGGGCTTAAATCCAAAGGCCCCTCGCTCACATCCACCGGAATGTCTAGTTTGGTAGGTACCCAGTTGATCAATTCAAACCGCCGAGCATTGATGACGAGTTGCTGCGGTAGTGTCCTGAACGAAGAGCGCTTGGTAAATCCATCCTTGCTGCCACAGGAAGGGCAGATAAGGTCAACCATCTCCTCAGACGTGGAGGCGTCCAGGCAGTCAAAGAGGGTCACCGGTGCAAATTGACCAGTAGGATTTGTGTCGTTTGGGAGTGCTAATCGTCGAGCAGGGACCGGGATGGAGATGTTGTCCTGCTCATCTACCTTATAGCGAACCTTCTTGCAACACACGCATTGAAGACGTTGTTCCATAGCGAACTTGAAGGGGTGAGTTGGACTGCTTAGGCCATCTGGATGCCTAGACAAGTTTATGAGTTTGAAGAGGTGCAGTAAGAATTCGAATGCATCCTGCTGTTTCATTGTTGAGAATTCTTCGTGGCCACGACCGACAAGATGCTTAAACATCGCAGGCACTAGGCCTTTCTGGAGAGGGACATCTGGAGAGTCGCGCGCGACAATGACATCCATATCAGCTCGCGAGTAACGGCCCGACAGAATACCATCTGCGAGTTTGCGCAGTTGCGTTTCAAGGTCCTCCGCGGGGGAGTCTGTGAGCGGCGGCTCTTCGTTCTCATGGCGGTATCTTTGTTGAAATTCTGGCAAGTCGAATAGGCACTGAATGACGCTTGATAGGTAGCAGCTATTCCCTAGATTGGCTAAACCAGTAAATCCTGGCCCGAATACTGGGCTAAGTTCATGACCGTCCTCAGACGTCATTGAAAATTCCCATTTTAGGTTGTGTTCAACCTGCATCTCCATCAGGCTTTTTTCTGTTTTCTCACGCCCCGCTAGGTTAATTCCCCAATGAGCAAGGTGAACGGCTAGGTCAGGGTCAGTCCTCTCCTCGTTGCACTTGTAGCAGTAGATGTCAGCAGAGCCATCTGCTGTTATCGAACCGAGTTTGACGGCGATCGCATGGCATGTTAGGTCAGCGTGTGCAAGGGCGTGGGAGTTTCCACCTATGCCACCAAATTGGCTACGCCCGCAGCCAAGATTGCCACATTCCAAGCAAAGCCAAAGATTCTCCTTCAAATCACACATGGAACACTGGCTCAGATCTGGACACCCAGGTAAGAATAGTATCGAATAAACTGGGTCTCTGGGAAATACCTTTCGATCCGATATGTCTGGAATCATGCTGATTTAGGCAGAGGGTGTGTTCACAAGGAACGAACTCCTGCTCCCAGGCCTTTACCTCCTCTCGCTTTGAGAATGACATCGCATTCAGGACGCCATCAATGACCATCGCTAATCCACCACTCGTCTCATCAATCTCGTCTTTGCCGCATGAATAACAGATAACGCGCGTGGTTGTGTCATAGCGGTCTTCATCTGTCTCGGCAGCTATTGCAAGTTTTGAGATTTTCTGTGGGGGCTCATCACGCTAGAATGGCAAGTTAAGAGCTTTGTAGAATAAGATAGGCGAGCGTTTCAACTGACCTGGACCTTCTTTCGAGTTCGTTTGATGTTCAATGCCAAAGGGTGGCCATGACGCTTGAAATGTAGAGACGCATGGTCTCTGTCCCCAGCGCAGCCGCCATTAAAGCAAGTAAGGCAAACATTCAAACCGGCACAATCGTCCTAGCTATTGGTTACACAGGACTCCGGAACCAAAGGGATAGGTAACGTACGATGGAGTCGAAGCACTGTGTGCAATCTTCTCGATATACAGCCTGTGAGGGAGATGGGGGTTTTAGATCTGCAGCATGAAAGATATTAACGAAGGCTATCACTGAGGATTGTTGTTGGTAGCTAACTAACCGTGGGAAATTACATGTCCGCAAGAAGCCATGTTGTGGGGATAGCAAAGAAGATAGTGCTTTCCCTATATAAGAGCAGTGGCTAGATTCAAGCGACGAGACTGATTGAAAGCTAGACTTTATTGGAACTATCTTCGCAACTTGCAGTTATGACCTGGTAGGGTTTGCTGTATTAGAAAGGTTACTATGCCGTGGAATGAGTGGGGCACAGGCTTACCATTAAAGTGGAAACTTGGGTGTAATGCCGTGGGGTACTTTCTACAGAATGTTAACTTACTGTTTTAATCCTAGCAAATTATGATTGCTATTTGCTCAAAGAACAATCAATGTATAGTACACTAACCTTTTTTTAAGGCCACGTTCAACCTTAACATTTATTGGTACTGATATAATGCAACGTTAACAACAACAAGAAAAGAAAAGAGACAAAAAGAGGTTGTAGTTTGCCACTTAGGACATGTGAAATGTCGGTGTTATCATGTTAATCCGGACTATGTAGTAATCGCTCATTTTGGGAAATCTCTTGTTGCCTTAGGTAGAAGAGGGGAAGAAGCACACACGAAAGTGGGGCATTAAATGAATCACTCAACGCGTCCTTACCCGCGTATTTTCCACGCGTCTGATCTACATGATCATTCATACCCACCCATCATTGCATTTTGCACATCTAGGAGTTACTTCAGGTCAAAACGGGTCTTGAAGCTTTTCTCTTGCTTATCCGTGGACTTGTTCTTTTTCTTTGCCAGGTAAAAAGGCCTGATTTTGAGACGACGTAACTGCTGTCATGGCCTCCGACGCAGCATCCCAGATTTCCGTTGGTGCTTTAAGGTATATCCATATTATGTGACTTCTTACTTTGTCTTATCTATTAACTTGCTCAAAGTGCAATCTTCGATGAAACAAAGCCCCAGATACGCGAGCCCGTTGTTCAGTGCGTCCAGATCAAACCATTGCCACCTCAGCAGAACAATCAAGAGCGCTACAGAGCCGTTTTCAGTGATATATCCAATTATGTCCAGACAATGCTAGCAACCCGTAAGTTCTACTAACATTTGAATGTTATTCCCTGTCACATCTGGGATATGCTGCTAATGATGATATTGTTCAGCAGAAGCCAATCGATTCGTTACTAGTGGGCAACTCCGGAAAGGGTGTTTCGTTAGGCTCAAGTCTTTCCAGGCGAATTCGGTGAAGGGGAAAAAGTGAGACCACAAGTTAACCCCTTCTACATGTTTTGACTGACATGGATAGGATTCTTATAATTTTGGATCTGGAGGTCTTGCAGGACTTAGGCGAGGCTGAGAAAATTGGAGAGCCCAAGCCTTTAGAGAGTAAGACGGAAGAGGATGAAAAGCCCCAGCCTACTACGATATCGAGCAACGGATTCTATGGCTCCAAAATCCAAGGTGGACAACCACAAGCGCCCAGCAAATCAGCGCAGCCACAGCCCGCAGCGGCTTCAGCACATACAACCATTTACCCCATCGAAGCTATCTCTCCTTATTCTCACAAATGGACTATCAAGGCACGGTGCACGAGCAAGTCAAATATTAGGACCTGGCATAACAGGAATGGAGATGGTAAGCTCTTCAGCGTCAATTTACTGGACGACAGCGGCGAGATCCGTGCGACTGGGTTCAATGATCAGTGTGATATGCTCTACGACGTTTTCCAGGAGGGCAGCGTTTATTACATCTCTAGCCCATGCAGCGTTAAGATTGCCAAGAAACAATTTACCAATCTGAACAATGACTATGAACTCACATTCGACAGGGACACGGTTGTTGAAAAGGTCAGTACAATGCCCTCTTCGCCCTACGTTGCCTGGTCTTATTTCCCTTTAGGCAGAGGATCAAGCCGACGTTCCACAAATTAGATTCAGCTTTTCAACTATCGGTGACTTGCAGTCTGTCGAGAAGGATACCACCATCGATGTAATTGGAGTACTGAAAGAGGTTGCTGAGGTTTCTCAAATTATGTCCAAGACCACCAACAAGCCTTATAACAAACGTGAGCTTACATTGGTGGATAGCACGGGATTCTCTGTTCGCCTGACTGTCTGGGGATCAACTGCGCTGAATTTCAACGTGACTCCCGAGTCTGTAATAGCGTTCAAGGGTGTGAAAGTGTCTGACTTTGGAGGTAGAAGTTTAAGCTTGCTGAGTTCAGGTTCAATGACGGTTGATCCTGATATTGAGGAAGCCCATAAATTGAAGGGTTGGTACGACGCCCAAGGCCGAGATGGAGTATTTGCCTCACATGCTTCAATGCCTGGTGTAGCCGCATCTACTGCAAAACTCGAACAGTTCAAAACTGTCGCACAGGTCAAAGACGAGCAATTAGGTATGTCAGATGAGGTGGCCTATTTCTCACTGAAGGCGACTGTCATCTACATCAAGCAAGATACCATGTGCTATCCTGCCTGTCTTTCTGAGGGTTGCAATAAAAAAGTAACAGAGCTTGATCCTGGCCAATGGCGGTGTGAACGTTGCGATAAAACTCATCCACGACCAGAGTATCGCTATATAATGCTCATCAGCGTTAGCGATCATACTGGTCAACTATATCTCAGCTGTTTCGATGAAGTGGGCAGGTGCATGATGGGCCTTTCCGCAGACCAGCTCATGGAGATACGCCAGAACGATGAAAAAGCTGCTGGAGATATTTTCCAGGATGCGAATTGCCGAACTTGGAATTTCAGATGTCGGGCCAAGATTGACAATTTTGGCGATCAACAACGGTAAGGCCATAGATTACTGGAGAGAGGCTTGGCACAGAACACTAATTTCTTGAAACTTTTAGCATTCGCTATCAGATAGTAACGGCGAAACCAGTCAATTATTCAGAAGAGGCACTGCGCCTTGCAAACACGATCGATTCATATAGTATTTCGTGATACATAGCTGACTCGGTACTTTGGCTGGTGGTCGTGGCCCGTGCATATTTATCACTGATCACACGCAACTGGACTGCGCCTGGGGAAGAATGCCTCTGCCTTCCAGGAGGCGTGATCAGAATCCCATGTGCATACGACGGAGCTTAATACACAACACATCCTGCTTTTTACTTTGCATAATGTTAACATTAGTATGTCACATTGCTCCATCTGCGGTTTACCAGACTGTGACAACCACATCCCTTCTATCCACATGACTTTGTGGGCCCGCAATTTCTTTGCGGCCAGATAATTCGGATGAAATAGTTTGGATTATTCTCGTAGCTTTAATACCGTGGCTAAATGACGCAAAACTTGGACATTTTATAAGAGCAGAGCATTTAATTTAGTGACACATCGCTTCACATATGCAATTGTATGTAAAATTGGTCGGGTAGCCTGCTTGTGCAATATTAGAATTCGAAAGTCAACTACCGTAGAACGTCTACGTAGTCTTCGCTGTTAGTCCGTATGGGTTTGACCTGTAATTCTGCAGCTTCGGGTTGGTCGGTTGGCGTAGTCAATTCCAGATACAATGACCTCGCAGCTGTCATCAATATACCACATATCTAGAAAATTGCTACCGTGTATTGTATTCTACTGAGTTATTGCAGAGAATTCGGCGTTGAACTTCTTGATGGACACTCGGATGCTGTAAACATAGTTACCCGGACAAACTTACTAATCATAAAGTTAAGATGACAAATTAAAGGGCACCAATAGCTAACTAATAGAAAGACTGCTTCATTTTGTACTAGACCCAGCTGTCCTCTTTAAAAGACGTGAGCTGGTCAGACGAAACGCCGCGAAAATATCTAGCGCAAACCATGGCGGTCGAAATGATGAGAGCAATCGGTTGGTAGTTTCATCTCTGTACTAGAATCTGCCATGTTAACACTTTTCAAGATGTGAAAGACGGGAAAGGGAGTGCCGATGCCTTATTTATCAATAACATACCGGTTCCTGAACCTGGGGAGGCCCAAGCATTAGTCAGAATCAAGGCTTTCGGACTGAACAGGATGGATATATTGCAGCGTGAGGGTAAATACCCGGTACCACCCCAAGCGCCTAGTACCATGGGTGTTGAGTTCTCCGGGACGATTGAGAAGCTCGGCCAAAACCCCGAGGTTAGCTTCAAGCTTGGAGATGAAGTGTTTGGGCTAGCTTACGGTGGTACGTTGCAATACGTTGGGTAAGGACCTTTTCCTGCTGTATCACTGGCTAAGGAGTCACAGGTGCCTATGCGGAATACATTACTGTTTCAACGCATATGTTAATACACAAGCCCATGGAGTTATCGTGGGAGGAGGCAGCTGGGATTCCTGAAGTAAGGTTGTCCGAAATATGATAGCCATGAATGGTCACTGATGAGAGCTTGCTGGCCATAGACTTGGATAACAGCTACTCAAGCCCTATACTTGATAGGTGGATATAAACCAGGGGATTCGGTTCTCTGGCATGCAGGCGCTTCATCTGTCTCCATAGCTGGCATTCAGCTCGCTAAAAGTGACGGCGCATCTGCCGTGTTCGTGACCGTAGGTTCCCAGGAGAAGATCGACTTTTGTCTTGATAAGCTGGGTGTCACTGCCGGATACAATTATAGAACCCAGGATTGGGCATCTGAACTATTAAAGGCAACAGATGATCGGGGTGTTGACGTGATCATCGATTTCGTGGGCGCAACACATTTTCAAGGTAACCTGAATGTTGCCGCTCAGGATGCGCGTATAGTTCAGTTGGGACAAATGAGTGGTTCAATCCTCCCTGCAGGCGTCGATATCGGCAGCCTCCTGAGAAAGAGGGTAAGGTTGGAAGGTAGTACTCTCCGAAGCCGGGATGAGGAATACCAGAAGAAATTGCGTGATTTACTGGTCGAGCATGCACTGCCAAAGTTCCGGGATGGTACTTTTACAGTCTTCATCGAGAAGGTTTTACCCTTTCAGGATATTGCAGATGCCCATAAATTGCTAGAGAGCAACCGTACTAAGGGCAAAGTGATCTGTACAATTGACTAAGACTTGAGTCAATATTTTGTTCTAACAATATCGATATGCTGCCCTCAACTTCCACGGCTGGCCTGTGTTCATCTTTGCTTGTGGATTTATGCTAGGAAATCAGAAATTACCTTTGTTCTACTGTCATTATATAGGAAGGAAATCATACTTGCCTAGTACCTCAGGCACGTATGTACCTTCATATACGTTAGTACGTGAGATCTCCCCTATAGCTTAGTACTTATTGCGTACCTTGTACAGTAGTAATAGACAGATACTTGAAAGGCTAAATGGGCGTAAAATCCACTTTATGTCTAATATCTTCCCTGCCATGCTCGACTTTCTGCTATGTTATCCCCTCATTCACCAGAAAACGTTATCATCACGAGGTACAGTGTGTGGTATTTGAAATTTATAACACCCCTGGGAGGGGGCCGTGCACCCGTCCTACCGCCTACCATTTTTACCATAGTAAGCGGGACTGAGGCAAACACGCGCGTGTAGTTGAATAAGATCACACAGATAAAGAAGCCGGCAGACTATAGAACAGCGGGTTTATGTACACCTTTCCCAGACTATGCCTCACCGTGTAAAGTCTGTCATTGAGGCCTAGGACTGGTATACTAAGTACTAGGATAGGACTTCATGAGGTTTCTGCCCAGCAGAATAGACCTAGTTTAGTAGGCGGTCCCTAAATCGGCCACTAAACCTTATACGGGTGTTATAAATTTCAATTGCTCCCCACTGTAGTCACAGAATTAGGTCTTATATAAAAACAGACTGTAAACACTTGCTTTTCTCGCTCAGCTTACTCTGGAGTAGACTTTAGAATTGATTAACTTTTCTGGATATTCCTGTGTTATAAACTCCGTACGGACCGTAGCATCGCAGATAGTAGGTATAACATGCTGCGCTTAAACAGGCGAACTAGGTTAGGCGGCTGCGGCCTCTTAAGTATTACTGTACATATAAATTGATTCACTGGTTCATAGTAGTGACGGGCTACGGTTGACATTGTACCACAGTCGGTCCTCACGTGATGATAAATCACCCACTGTCCCGCGTGCATAGTGCAGCCTAACGCTTGGTTTCTAGTTTTAATACTGCGGAGTTGAGTATTAACAGTCTTTCTTAGTAAATTGAATAGACTTTATGGGGATAGTTATAGATTATTCGGATTAATTAGATTGCTTGAGTCTACTTGAAATGCGGAAATGCTTGGATGATTGAACTACCTGAACAGTCGCTAACTTTCAGTAGTAGCTTTTTTATGTAGTTGCAATCCAACAAAGTTTTACTTTTTGGCGGTGACACATGGCAAAATCACGGAAGATAAAAAAAAAACCAGATGGACAGAGAAAAAACTATCCCATTGATATATAGAAACAAAGTGGTCACGACTCAATTTTTTTTTGACCAAATACTTGTTCTTCCTCTTCTTCCTCTTCGATTACTCTTTCGTCTCTATTCAAAGTGAAAAGAGGATTAGTATAATGACTAAACGTGATCTTCACAATGAAGGAGGCGATGAGCAAAGGCCCAAGAAAAAGGCGAAGAGTGAAAAGCAGAAGAAGGAAAAATCTGCGAAGTCTAAATCAAGCGCTGAACAGAGACCCTCTTACGTCCAGTCTCCTGCATTGGATGATGTCTCACAGTCCGAAATCGAGAAATTCCTTACGGAAAACTCTATTAAGATAACAGATACATCATCTGAGAACGTAATGCGTCCAATCATTTCATTTTCTCACCTTCCCCCTCGCAAAGATGACCTATATGCGCCATTGAGCTCATTCAAATCACCAACTTCGATTCAGTCTGCTACCTGGCCGTTGTTATTCGCTGGTCGTGATGTCATTGGCATCGCAGAAACTGGAAGTGGAAAGACACTTGCCTTTGGGTTGCCGTGTCTAAAGAAAATACAGGACTCAGTGACGACCAAACAGAAACCTTATCGACCTTTGGCAGTAATAATATCTCCAACGAGGGAACTAGCGATGCAAATATACGACCAATTGTTGAAGTTCTCAGGGTCCGTGGGCGTCAGAGTGGCTTGTGTATTCGGCGGCGTGAGAAAGGAGGAACAACGGGAGGCTCTTAAAACCGCAGAGGTGGTTGTTGCGACCCCTGGAAGGTTGAAGGATCTTCAAAATGATGGTTCGGTAGACCTAGGAAAAGTGAAGTACCTGGTTCTAGACGAGGCGGATCGCATGCTGGACAAGGGCTTTGAACAAGATATCAAGGACATCATTCGTCCAATGCCGGTATCTAAGCGCCAGACCATCATGTTCACTGCAACCTGGCCTCCAAGTGTCAGGGACCTCGCGTCAACTTTCATGACGTCTCCTGTGACTGTCACCATCGGAGGTGATCCATCTGCTGACCCGCGAGCGAACACCAGGATCAAGCAAGTTGTGGAGGTTGTCAAGCCGCATGAAAAAGAGACTCGACTTATCCAATTATTGAATAGGTCCCAGCGAGGGGTTCCTGAGCCAGCAAAAGTGCTAGCCTTTTGCTTGTACAAGAAGGAAGCCGTGCGGATTGAGAGACTTCTCCGTACAAAGGGATTTAAAGTCGCAGGAATACATGGGGACTTGAGTCAGCAGGAGAGGTTTCGAAGCTTAGATGCCTTCAAAACAGGAGCAGCTACTGTCCTCGTTGCTACTGACGTTGCAGCTCGTGGACTTGACATACCTTCGGTCAAACAGGTCATTAATGTCACATTCCCGCTTACGGTTGAGGATTATGTACATCGAATTGGGCGGTAAGTAGCACGCTTTGAATCTGTGGAAGTATCTGACATCTTTCGTCCAGGACTGGTCGTGCTGGAGCTGACGGACATGCTGTGACCCTATTTACCGAGACAGATAAAGCTCAGTCTGGCGCGTAAGTGTGCCCTCATCCCCAACTCTCTCCTTCCACCAGTAGAATTATTTGGGTGAGGAGCTTTCACTAATGAGCCACAGATTGATCAACGTCCTCAGAGCAGCAAAACAGGATATACCAGAAGACCTCCTTAAGTTTGGAACAACTGTTAAGAAGAAGCAACATGATGCATATGGTGCATTCTTCAAAAATGTCGACACTGACAAGACAGCCACAAAAATTGTGTTCGACGACTAGTTCTTCACATCATTCTGTCTTTACTCTCGCACTCCTAGACTTGATTATCCGGCGAATATATGTGTATCGTGTTGTAAGGTACTTTCTTTCGAGGAGAATACTATACTAGTTAGAGCTTAGCCATGGTGTGTGATATTTTTCGACTTACATCAACAGGCTGTAACCAGTACAAAACATCAATGCCTTCACAAAGTTACGATAGGCAGTATCGTCGTGTCCTTGTCTGGCCAGGATTATCGATGATAGAGCCCCAGCAATCCATGTTTGAGGCCGTAGACAGAATTCAGCCAGAGCTAGGCTATTGCCGTGCAAATAAAAGTAAGACCGGAGGAATGTGAAACTCCAGGCGGTACGAACTGCCATGTTGATAATGTTAGCCCAGACTAGTCCATGGGCACCCAAGCCACCAATTTTCAGAAATAGGTAAGCTGCTAAAGCAAAGCTCGCTGAAAACGCCCCCATCCAGTAAGCCTGTCTCCGAAGGTCAGAAGCACTAGCTGCAGACGAAACGAATGCCTCAGTTATACCGTTGAATGCCAAGAATGGTATATAATAGCAATAGAGTGAAAGTAAGCTACCGACATCTGGAGAAGCCCACCTATGTCCGCCCAGAAGAGGTAGTATTCGGGGAACCAGATACGGTCCCAAAGGGAATATGAAAACAGCTAGCATTACATATGCTTGTAAAATTTCAATTAGATGTGCCTTGGCTGCACTGACATTGCTTGCATGTTGTTCCCCAGAGTTGAGCAAAGAGGAGAACACAGCTCGGCTGTTTTCTTCGATAGGCTGGAACAGAACACGCGCTATCAGGCCGCCATAATTTGAGGCCAAAGAATATATACCTTGGTCTTTCAAGCTCGTCATTGCTGCCAGAATCATTGCGTCGCCCTGAGTCAAGAGGTGTTTTACGATGGACTGGAAAAAGACATTTGTGGAAAGTGTAACTAGGTGCCTTGGGAACCTATCGGCTAGGTAAATTGATTTATCACTAGAAAGTGTTACCATGATCGAATCATTGCCCTTTCCACCTAACTGCTGACGTACCTTGATCTAATCTTGGTAGGGAGCAACGAGAACCGCCATCGACTTGTTAACTTTGGTATGGTTAGATAATACCCACTAATAAGAGACAAAGAGTAACAAAGGTAACCCAGAGCGAAAGGAAGGACACCCAAGTCTCGGTCTTTCCAAGAGGCCCATGTAAATAAACCACACACGGTTAAGCTCTTCATAAATGCTGCAGCTGTCTCCACTATTGCGCGCTTCTTGTACAACGTATACTGCTGCACCACGGCAAAGAAAGGCTCAACGCAAAGCTCCGTAAGGGATGCAACTGTGGTGATCGTAACGGCGGGTAGATAGAAAGGCGTTTCAGAAACTTCCTGGGAAGCAAACTGTGTGTACAATGTGGCGAATATAAAAGCCGATGGAACCCCCATGCTGATACTCAGATACGACATGTTCACTACTGATTGCGAAGATATTGTTTGGGGTTGACTCGTTCGACTTAGTTTGCCACTTATTTGACGATGGCTCCCATCGTGGTTAGCAGTAGCAGATGTTTCATGGAAAGGTTGTCGCTGAATCGCTGTTCTGATGCTTTCCCTGGAGAAGTATAGTATCGAGATGAAATACAACTCCAGTTGAGTACCAATCCCAAGTATTGCCGGGGACAGAGTCCGTAGGATCAATTGATTCGCGATGAATGTAAACAGTCTAGAGGCTATTTGAACAATGATCAAGAACGTCATACCAGATACCGATGAAGCCAGAATCCTGTCAACATTTTCGCCTGACTGGGACATGATGACATGTAGCTCAACGTATCAGTCTTCTGAATTGAAGCAAGGTTTACCACATGGTGAAAGACTATTACTATAAAGGCGCCAAGACACCCGGAGCCGGAGCTAATTTTTCCTGCAAGTCCACGTGGCTTGGATGAAATCAAAATCTTTAGATATTTTCATCTAATAAGAGGGCATGGACAACAATGTATTCGATGAAAGCAGCCGCTATATGGAAAAGTTCTACGTGTTTGACAGCATCAGCTAACCTTATTCTAGCTAGCTATAATTATACACATGCGCGTTGAGGGGTACATAGCCAGGATGCAACACTAGTACACCTCGTTACCATCGAGAAAGCCGGAAGGTAGTTGTTCTTAAAGTTCATTTCCTAGCTCGAAATGCCCTAATCAGGTATTGCTGGCCCAAGTAATCGCCGAGTCCAAGCCTTCAGCTTGTTCCAGTTCTTTTCACTGCAATCATTGGGCAAACTCTGGTGGAAGAGGCGATAGGCGTTGCGACTGCGACTTGAACTAAAATGGGGGCAGGAAGAAAGGATATCCGCCATTTTTTGCCCTGAAGACACTCAGAAGAAAGCTGTACATACCAAATAATACAGTTCCCCAGATTAGCACAGCCACTTGCTGCGCTTTACTGTCCGCGATACGGGGTACTTTCATCGCGAGAGCTATTGTCGCAAAGGAAAGGATGGCATCTTGTACGGTATTGCATCAGCAGCAGGAACATAGACATTCAATATTGCGTTGGCTGTCAGTTAGCCGTACTTACATATGGCAGCAATGATCTGCGTTTCCATTCCAAACTGATTTGAGAATCCACCGGCGAAATAGCTAATGCCACCTTTGCCGTCGCCAACAACATACGGTACTTTGCGGATATGATTGAACATGTGGCCGCTTGTGAATAAAAGTATGGAAATCAAGCTGAATGCGGCCCACAAGTTACGATTCTGTATGACCGGTAAAACATACGGCGACAGAACAGTGAACAAGGTCAACACGCCCATTAAGATTGTCACTGCAGAAATGAGTCGCATGTAGTTAATGGGACGAACAAGAGGTGGTTTCGGCCCCTCCGGAAGATGACGATTGATCCACACGTAAAGCTGGTCAGCAGAGATTGGACTGAATATAACCATTTAGCACAGCAGTACCTCAACAAAAAACGTTTAAGTGTACACTTACCCACTAAAGTCAAATCTAATGGGCGCATCATCAACTTTAGCAAAGGGGCCAACAGTTGGAGGAAACACAAGAAGAACCGGCGCAGTTTGGAGCATTAGCTTTTCCCCCTGGTATTAGCCAACAGTACTGTAAATGATCAATATCAGCTCACCTTTTGGAAAGTTGCTTTGCCATTACTGAAGTCAAGGGTGGTGAATAGCATTTTTAGGCCATCAGGTTTAGGACCTTTGTTCCAACTTCGCGAGATGAGCTCCCATTCTGGCTGGAACTCGCGACATAAAATGCACCCATAGCGAGCTTCAGCAGCCGTCAAAAGTACCGCGACGTGGTAGTCGCGAGGCTTTGATGTCAAGTCTTCATACGACGAGTCATCCAGATCGATGGGAATGGATCGAGAGAGAGACTGATATCTTTCGAACTTGCCGAGCTCCGGGCTCGCGCAAGCGCTAGATAAAATATAGAAGAGTGCGACGATGAGAGTAAACAATTTCATGTTGACATGTCAAGAATATAACACTACAGCAGGAATGTGGTGTTTTCAAAGGTCAATTGCCAACAAATCAATGGGTGGCATACAATGGAACGATCCATGTACTGGAAGACAGTGGCCAGGTTCCATTAGTGGTCTGGAGCGATCATCGTTTGTAGTAGGATGTATTAGGTGTCCAGTACTGCGGAATGATCGGCGCTAGTTTTTCCTGGGTCGTCTGTCATTCATGCCAGCGGATGGAAAGGTCTCCTGGCATCTAGTGTTTGTTCACTCATTTATCTAGGCTAAACACGAACCTCACCCAGCAATCTTAGTATTCATTTGTATATCATAATTCGCGATTATAGTTACATTTCATTGTTATGGAATCTTGTAGCAAAGATCCTGGGAGCATGGTAGAAGATGTGTGTTTGTCATCTTGATCCCATTGCGGTTTACAGACTTACCCTGTCTATAGTGTCGAATGGCAATTAAAACACAGCACCTAGAAAAAGCATATGACGACACCCTGGTACACACGGCGCAGCTTCTTAATGCTGAGAAAAACCGGCTACTGCGCGTGGAACAACTGCTCCTTCAATTTGAAAATGAGAATTTGCGGTGGCAGTTGAATCATGTCAATCAGGAATTGACTAAAACTGCAAGGGCGGAATCTGAGGTCCGTCTTCAGCTCCAAGCAACTTACCACGAGCTTGATCAGCTACAAAGTGCGCACCGCGCGTCGTCCCATGAAATAGAGACACTTCGTGTATGTTGCTCATGAAAATGTCATGTGAAACGGCTCATACTGAATATCAAACATAGCTTGAGCTTGGCTCCCTGACAAATGCTTCTGTCGATACGAAGAAGCTCCTCGCAGAAAGATGCCATCTCTCAATGATACTCTCGAATGCAGAGGCAGAGGTTGAAAGGCTAAAGTCTCAGAAGGCTTCTCAACATACACTCCTTGCCGGGAAGCGAAATCTCGAACAACAGGTGACAACCCTTGAGTCTCAACTCGAAAGCGAAAAAAGTGCCCACGAACAAACACTAGCCAAGCAATCGCACAATGCAGAACAAATCGCAGCGCTTAACTCAAGCCTTGAAGAAGCGCGCAGTGAACTCATGGCGGAGGCGCGGGCGCGGGATGGACGTGAGCGTGTCTTTCAACAACAGAGTATCGAATGGGCTGCCCAACGAGCGGCCCTCGATGCCAAGCTTGATACCTTAAATAAGAAGCTACGTTCAACAAAGGACCAATACCAGGCCGCAGCTACGGAACTTAGACGGCAGTATGGCACCACTACTAATTACGAGTCTAAAAAAACCTCCAGTGCACAGTCCACTACACAGCACAACTCTGGCCTGACAATTGCAACCCCTGGAGCTATTCGTGCCCAAGACAAAAGAAGTAAAACATCAACATTGCCCGGCGAGAAGTCGTCATTTTCGATCACTCCGTTTCTAAACCGAACAAATGGGCTTCAAAATTCAGCTACAAGCTCTGAGGATGATACAGATGAGCTCCACGCAATCCATATGGCCGGTGGAGCAAATGAGAAGGCCTCTGGAAATGATATTCAAAAAGGCATTGACCCTAAGTATCAGGGTCAGAGGGTGTCGGTTGATGAGATACCTGTCACCGTGGACACATTACGTCTAGGTAATGGTATCACCAACAGCAGAAAAGGGGGACAACTCCAGAGAAATTTGGTAGACAATTCAGATCATGAGGGACGAATGGAAAATGTCAGCGGTATATTTACCCACTCTTCTAAACATGGGCAACCCAAATCAAAGAAACGTAAGCTGGGGACCCAACGCGACATGGGCTTGTTCGACGACGAAGACGATGGAGATACTCATGACATCAGACGGCCAGGTCGGAAGCTGGTCTTAGGCGGTACAGGGCGAAATCTTGCTTCCCAAGTATCTGCTCCAAGTGGCGGTCGCCTTGGACGCGGTCGCGGGTTGGTTGGGCTGGGTGAATTTTCTCCCTTGAAGCGAGACAAGAAACGGCTTTAGTCCAGCTTCACTGTCACAAGCTAGAGTGAACCCAATTAATTTAATCTCACTGTTTCACCTCGGAACTAGTAGGCTTTTATATTGAAGAGAAGAGGGCAAGGCAAAGCGAAGAACCAGGTTGCGTGACAAAGATTCAGAGGTCTTTTTTTCTTGGTTGCTCGATAAGATCCCTCTTGGTGGTATCAGACCCCTAGTAATTTGAAGTTATAAGCCGGCCGCGCCTATCTTCCCATCACCCCTTGCTATATATATTTGGGTCAGCTATTGTATTTCTATACACCAGGTAACCAATTCATATTACAGCCAACCTTGAACTTCAACGATACACCCCTCGATAACAATATGTGGTTACTTCTAAAAGTGCCTTCACGGTCGCAAAGTGCTCTTGCATTTTCTCCATTCACTTTAAAGCGACTATCCTCCTCGAAGAGATGGCAAGCACGTCAACTCAAGGATCATTTTACAAGAGAGGCAACAGTTCAAGGGCTGAAAAGTCGAGCTGCTTTTAAACTTATTCAGGTGTAGCATCAAAATCTCTTGCATATGTATACTTTCACCCTAACAACTCCCCACCTGGATAGATAGATGCGAAATATCACATTTTCCACAGCGGGCAGACTGTTGTCGATTTGGTATGGCAGCCACGGTTGGAGAAAACCGACATAACCCTGTTAGTTGTTCGCCTTATTTATACTCCGATAATAGGGATATGCACCGGGTTCGTGGTCCCAGGTACGTCACCTAACCATAAGTCTTACTCTGTAACTATCTAACTTCCTGAAAGGTGGCAGTCAGTCGGACTGGGCGAAACGGTCGCGTCCTTGGAGTTGATATCATCCCTGCTCAGCCTCCAAAGGGCGTATCTACGATTCAAGGAAACTTTTTAGATCCTAGCATCCAGGCCTATGTCCAAAACTTCCTGCATGATCCAACAAGGGGCCAACAGCACCGCCCAGGCATAATCCCGCATGTCGGCCTAGGCCATGAGGCGTCTGGATTGGATGTGGATACGAAAAACCCCATCAACAACTGCGAAGAGATAGAAGAGCCTTGCCTCCTGACTGGTAAAAGAACCGTGGACGTGGTTCTAAGCGATATGTCTGACCCCTGGTATCAAACCTCTGGATTCTGGAAGAGAAGTCTAAGTGATCCGTATAACAGGATGATGAATACTAGTGGCATGAGTTTCAGAGATCATGCGGGAAGCATGGTGAGTTCCTTATTTTGAGTTGCATCCGATGTGTCTGGTACGTAATTAATTAACCTAAGAAAGGACCTTTGCCGAGCTGCGCTACAGTTCAGTTTCGAAGTCTTAAAGGCAGGGGGCCACTTTGTTTGCAAGTTCTACCAGGGAGCCGAAGACAAAGATTTAGAGAAGCAGCTCAAGCGGCTGTTCCAGAAAGTACATAGACTTAAACCGGAGTCTTCACGTAATGTATCAGACACATCGGCGGGTGATCATAAAAAGCCGAGTCTAGCTTCACTAACCTGGTTGCTAGGAATCTAAGGAAGCCTACTTCATTGGTCTCGCACGCAAACAACACGCAACGAGGCATGAAGTGCTCACGTCCCCTTGAAAAAAAATTTTTTCCGCACAAGCCTACCAGCTCAAAAGACTAGCCTCGAAAAAAGAGTACGTAACATCATCCGTCAGTTCACATAGCCTCTAACTCATCATCGGTTCCAGAGATCTCATCCCACTCAATGTCGGCAGCTGTGGCTTCAGCGATTGTTTGAACCTTGTAGAGCCTCAGCATTTGTCTTAAGATAGAAGGCAAAGGGAAGAAAGAAAGAAACGAGAAAAGGGGTACCGACCTCCTTTAGACCACTTAGGTCTTCCACGTATCCAGTGTCATTCAAAGCTTTTTGCACAAAATCCCAGCCTTTCTCCTTGTACGTGTCAACAATATTTTCTGAGCAAGCGCTACAGCATTTGTAGCTCCTGCCCACTACGCATAGATTCTCAAATGTTGAAAGGAAACCTCTAATCTGATGTGGCACAAGCCCTAGGGGATGACTCCCTCGATCGTCATTCCTTGAGGCCGGAGCCGGGGCTGCAGCACCTAGAGGATGTTGAAGGACGGAAATTAGTAGCTCAACCAATAAGGCTGAAGCTATCGCAGCCACGCCAGGCCTAGTCACAGTGCACTGTTGGTCCAGCGTCTGGTCTTTCATGGACTAGTAAGATTAGCGGTGTTTACAGGACTAAATCCACGGTTTATCACTCACGTTCACTGGCGCAACAATATCATTGCAAAAGTAGCAACCGAGCTCAGCTGCTGGGTCTTCTGCAACCTTGACGCCATGACGCATGACAACGAAAGAATCAAACCCCAACGCTGCATTCATCACAATTTTCCCCGCTGCCTTTCCAATGACAGTTGGTAACCAGCGGGATTCTCGTGTATCCATCAGAAGAAAGATAACATCATGCTCATCTATCAATCTTTCAAGTTGCTCAAACTCCTGTCGGGTTTTTTCAGCATCTAATACGGGGTGGCCAGCCATCGGCACTGATAGAGCATATCCGGTAGATTCAACCCCTGGGTAAATCTCCGACAAAGCTTGAGATGCCCGGTGCGCCTTCTTAGCCCCGCCTTCCAAACAATCTTTAAAGTTGAACAGCGGCTGCCTCACTGGATTCGAGAAAGATACCGACCCATTGTCGACAAACGTTATCTTGGTAACGCCCCAACCCTAGATAGATGCAATTAGTCTTCTTCATACATAGTATATCACTACTAGGACCATACATACCATCAGATTCCGGGCAACATAGCTTCCAAGAGTGCCTGCACCAAGTAGGAGGCATTTTGTATGCTTGATTTTTTCAAGGTCTAGGTTGGGACTGATTCTCCATTTCATGAGTTTGAGGTTGAGGTCTACAGACTGATCTGCCAACCTAGCCGTCGTACGAAATCAGCTACACTTCATTTCAGTTAGTTTCATTTCAGGAAACTATACCTCCGGGGATCCAGATATTCCGTTAGGTCAACCAATCTCCCTGTCAATTTCCCTGCTGGATTGCGTTCCCAACCGGTTACTTTGGGCATAAGATTGTCTGGCGCCTTCAGCCCTAATGTTGGTTGATTCTTCTCCGCTAATGTTACCACGATGCTGCGGCCTTGGTCACGCTTTGAATGCACATCGCGGTATCTCAGAACTTGGATTTTACCCAATCCCCACCGATGTTTTACAAGCACCAGCAGGTTCCTCAGCATCCAGCCAGGTGCATTTTCGTAATTAGAGGGATCAACGAAGCAGACATAACAGTCTTCAAAGTTGGCTCCGTCAAAAAAGCCATTTTCATAATCTGAAAGGGTAGCAACCCTCCAACATCCACCCTCCGCCTCTGCTGCGTTCTCCTTTCCCGGCTTGGAATCTGTATGTTTAGTAGGGCCCTTATTGGCTTTGCCACTAGTAGCTAAGATCCTTCGAGCTAAAAAAAAACCTCGCTGGCGTGCGTCAGTGCCGTAGCTCCAGGTGTGTACTGCCTCCACAAGGGTTGAACTTTCAGCACTTGATAAGTATGCAAAAGGTACATATTCCCTTTCAGAGGGCTTGGAGTGGGCGGTATCATTAGTTGCTCCTAGTGGGGCCCAGGGAGGATCCGAATGAATTGCAGGGAATGCGAACCAATAATGAAACTTGTACCTCTTCAGGTCCGCATAAGAAAGAATGGCAAAAGATGACAATAATGATGGACACGAATATATGGTGCCATCTTTTATCGCATCCCATATCTAGTAGACATTGTCAATATTTCCCTGCGAAACACCATGCATGGTTAAACTGACCATTCTACCAGATAGGTGGAGTAAAAGTGTTTTGTCTGCATTTCGATATTCCTCGATAGTATTGACATTCCTAATCAATCCTTCGGCTCTGTAGAAACCCGCGGGTACCCTGGACCATGTTACTTTGTGCTTGTTCTGTTCCATTCAGTGCGCCTTAATAAATATGAAGGCGCAACACTTATATAATGATAAAGCACTCACTCGTCACTGGTTAGAGCATTTCCGTGTATTTGCATCCGACATGAGCTGCTAGGAGGGTCTGTTGAGCGAATCTCATAGAGGCCCATTATCTTGCGGGCGGAGTCGTCAAGCTTGTCATGATTTATTTTCAAGGAAGCTAATGCGGTGTAAAATGGGAGCTCTATATCCGAGGCAAATGGTGTATACTGCATAGTATCTGTTGCGCAAGTTGGCCTTGCCGTTTGCCCTGCTCTTGTGTACTAGTAAGGAGTAGCCCTGAATGGGCGAAGGACGGTAACCATGTAGTACCAGACGAAAAAGATCCCGTGAATACCGAAGAAATAATTTATAGAACTCCTCTAGTACCTAATGTTCATTTGACTACATGTCAAGGTAGCATGGGGAGGTAGCAAGGTAGGTATTGATAAGACGTAGATATCATGGTGGGGCGAAATATAGATCACGGACTGATAATAAATGACACGTGTACAGGTATACGGAGCACATTACAGTGAGTATATGGTCGGTACACTAGTACCAGATAACCTTGTATGTTCTGTATGTACCCTGGGCACAAAAAAATGACAACTGGAAACAAATTTCTTTCTATTAATGAACCGATTTAAAGACAGGGCGTCGGGAAGCGCCCCAAGAGAGAGAAACATCAGTGGGGAATGCCGACCTTTCCCGCAACGCAGCGGAGCCGGTACTACCAAGTAGACACGTACAAACTATACCGTATCATAGGTAGTAAAATTACTAGTAAGTTAGAGAGCTGATGTATGAGGTCAATCACGACAATTACCACAGTCTCATTATACACATTTATTAAAGTATCTAAGGTCTAAGATCAGAAGATCGTTTACAGATCGGGTGACCATACGACCTCATATCATGGATCTGTTTGGTTTCCTTCTAATTTCCGTGTTTTCTTTGACCAAATTCTAATCAGTACGAGAGTACTGCATCTTCCATTACTCCTTATTCTCAGCGAGATCGCTATTTTCATCAATTTCTTCTGCCCAATAGTTCAATTAGCAACACGTGGTATAACTATTACGTATCCACCCAAATATGCACATCACTTCAACTTGCTTGAATATTTAGGAATAACCAGAGAAGCTATGTATTTGCTCTAGTGATGTATCTGAACCAAAATTTCCCAGTTACGTACTTGTTTCCTACGCCAGCTCCACTTCAACCATAGGTAGGTGCTTTTAGTCTCGACTCATACGTTGTCCAATATACCTTAGCCTCGACGGAGTACCGCCATCAAATTTTCCGACATACTACGTACGTTAATTACATTTATACCTCATGTGCTAAAACATATATTGCCTTTACCCCTTCATACCCTTGGCCCGGTCGAAATTAAAATCGAGAAATAAAAAAAAAAGAGGACAGGGAAGGAAAAAAGTCAATAAGAAAAATGTTAATTGGCTTGTGTGGAGGTTAGCAGATATTTTACTGACTTATGTCAAATGTTCCCCGCGGTCTTACCATAGACTAATGGCGTACTTAAAGGTATATGCTCTGGTAAACACACCATTGCAGAGTACCTCATCCAGCATCAAGGGTTCCAGCTACTCGAACTCAAAAGTAGAAGTTTCCCTCGAATAGTTGATGAGCTCGAGGATGATCGATGGCTACACGAGTCGGAGTTTACGGGTAAAGGGAGAAGTCAGCCATCGCAGCTATTATTTGAAAGTGCCGAATCGCTTCTAGATTTTGCAACAAAAAATTGGCAAGGCCTCTGGGTAACTACAGATATTTGGGAGAGTGCTACTTTAGATCGCTTTCTTCAACGCCCGTTTTTCCTCCTAGTGAGCGTTGACGCACCAGTTAGTCTCCGATGGCAGCGATTTGGAGAGAGGTCAGACTCTAACTACATCCTGTGTTGCAAACATATGATTCCGGACGTGAAAGACTAATTCCTTCCAGGTGTCGGAGGAGGCAGCTTGAGCCCCCGCCTCTCGAGAAGTTTGTACTCTGGAATGATCGACATCTGTACGATAAGAATATCGGGCGTGTCTATTTAACCGACCGGGCACAGGTTCGATTGTTAAACTCGTCCGCTTCATTGGAGGAACTGCATGCTGCTCTCATGGGGCTTAACCTGGCTGATGAGGAGCGCTTACGACCAAACTGGGATCAGTACTTCATGCAGTTGGCATCTCTTGCCGCACAGCGGAGTAATTGTATGAAGAGAAGGGTGGGCTGTGTGCTTGTTCGGGAACGCCGTGTTATCAGTACTGGATACAACGGAACTCCACGACATCTAAGAAACTGCAACGAGGCTGGCTGTATGGATTTAGCCCCTGTGCCCGATTTTTTCAACCCTTTGTTCTTAGTTCTTCTTTCTTCCGCACCTTTTCTTCTCCTTTCCGCCTATACTTAAATGTGTTGGTGTATAAACTTACGTTTCCACAGGCCCAAGATGCAACCGAGGTGAGGGCGGAGGTGTCGGTTTATCCACGTGTCTTTGCCTTCATGCAGAAGAGAACGCTCTATTAGAGGCTGGAAGGGAGCGCATACGGGAGGGCACGATACTTTATTGTGACACGTGAGATACCCTTGGTTCATGTAGTTGATATAGCTGGTTGAACTCTACTGAGAGAAGAGCAAAGGTGTCCTTGCTTGACATGCACAGTCAAAATTGCCCAGGTTGGCATTTCCGAAGTCGTATACTCACAGGGATATAATATGGATCAAGATGTCTGTCCCTACCCTTATCCTCGGCTGATCTTGGCTAACATAGCCCAGAGCGCTGCAATTCTAGAGTCCGCTGGTGTTCGCCTTCGACAGTTTTCTCCCGTAAGTACTTATTCTATCGGTTTATTACATAGCGCTCACGGACGAATAGCCTCGGAACGGACTTATCTATCTCGAGGGGTCGACTAAAATAAAGCAATGATTGTTCTGCATAAGAGCCTAGCCCTTAGATGCACAATGGACCGTGGAGAGTTTTAAATAAGATTTCAGGGATGGCAAAGGCAACCAGATGCGTACAGTATATACAATCTATACAGTCAGTCATGATCCATCCACCTACCGTGATCTTAAGTAAAACGGAGTTTCTATCAAGTGGTGCCTAGTATTGGTAGGTTTTGTAACCAATACTATACCTCTAGATAATATTTGTGTGTAATTTAGCTAGCAACCGCCTTTATAGTAGCCAGAGTAGCCTCGACTGGGCCACTCAGGAAAATATGTCTTTACTTTGGATTAAGAGGGACGTTGGAAGCTTACCTGCTCTCCGGTTGAGCAGGAAGAACCTCTAACGGGGGCACTCAGCAGATAGTGTTGAGACATAAATGCTCAACTGCTCTTCTAAAGTTGCTGTTGAACCTGCTATCTGAGAGAAAAATCGATCAAAAACAGCTAACACCATCTTTCCTCGACAATTCTAGGTATAATTGAAGTCTCACTGGGGAATATATCATTCAGTCATACTATGCATGTACAGATAGTCTAGTTCATGGTACCGCCAGCTATCATAGTGGGGTTTTGCGTACTTGAGCGGTCATCAACTAAATATGGGCTTGTGTATACTTCAGCATGGTTTATAAAAGCCTATCATAGGCTACAGGCATAGTTTTCTAATATTCGTTTGTTAATTTACCAGATACAGCACTTTATTCCAGAGTCCGAAAGAAAATTTCCCCTAAACTTTACCGGTATGATCTTGGCTTGTATCATTTCTGTGACAAGATCTAGTGATACAGAGAAGGCGATATTGCTGTGATGATATTATGGCAAATTTCCCACGACTGTAATGGTCGACTCAAAATCTACTTGAGATAAGATTCGTAGCCGAGGCAGATACCAACTATCTAGCGTCTGATTACTTGGAAATGATCACACATCTACATTTAGCGTAGCTAGACTCTAAGTACTCAATAAGCAAAAGTATATGTACTGAGGTGTTAAGGGGGTAAGCGTAAATCACAGCTTTGAAATTCATTAGAAAAGTCAAGGGTTTAACTTCTTCTGGGCCTCTGATTATGTATACCCAGGACGATAGGTATACAGCATTGTAGTGCACACCACGTACAATATTTAAAACGGCCCATTACACCCTAGAGAAGATACCTTCCTACCGTGTAAAGGCGGTGATTCTTTGGAGTAGGGAAGGTAAGTATACCCGATAGAGTTTCCCCGCCGGCGCCCCAACTACCGGGAGAATAGTTAAAAAAAGGCTACAGTAGATTATGAGTCAGCTACCTCTTGGTGGGGCATTGAAGACAGGATCCCATTCTTTCGAAGCTCCGATACAACCCTTCCCCCCCAATAAGATCTTCTGTGCCTTAAAAAGACACTGGAAAGACGATAGAATAAATCAGGGAGTCTGGATTTTCTATTGTCTCGTAATTGGGTCTTCATCCTTGACATAGCGAGTCCCTTGAATAGTGGAACTGACTCGACCCCGCCGCCATGCCCACCGTCCACCTGCTCGACTATGTTGCCGGGAATGTCCGTTCGTTGGTGAATGCAATTAACAAAGTTGGGTATGATGTTGAATGGGTTAGAAGTCCTGAAGATCTGAAGAATGCGGATGTGAGTATATCTCCTTCGTCAGTCAAGATAAATTTTGCTTGTTTATAACTGCAGTGCGTTAATCATATTGCAGAAACTTATACTGCCCGGAGTTGGCCATTTTGGCCATTGTCTCTCTCAGCTTTCAGAAGGCGGGTATTTAGATCCGATAAAGAAGCACATAGATTCCGGGAAACCATTCATGGGGATCTGTGTCGGCCTACAGGCACTGTTTGAAGGATCCGAGGAGGATCCTGACGTCCCCGGGTTGGGGCTGATACAAATGCGAATGCGAAAGTTCGATGACAGTGTGAAGAGTGTACCTCACATAGGTTGGAATTCTGCTATGAACACCAGTGTTGGTCCTTCAGGAGCCCAAAGTTTCTGTGGATTGAACCCAGACAGCAAATATTACTATGTTCACTCTTACGCAGCATTTTACACACCTGGTGTGCTGGAGAAAGATGGTTGGTCGGTTGCCACAGCTACATATGGCGAAGAGGAATTCATAGGTGCGATAGCAAAGGGAAATATCTTCGCCACGCAGTTCCATCCAGAGAAGAGTGGACAGGCTGGCTTGCGGACTATCCGTGCTTTTTTGGATGGTGACCAGCTGCAGTCACCTCCGCTAGACACCTTGGTCTCGCGCGAGAAGAAGTATGGTTTGACTCGCAGAGTTATTGCTTGTCTCGATGTCCGCACGAACGATTCCGGTGACCTCGTCGTCACAAAAGGCGATCAATATGATGTACGCGAGAAGGATGGCGTTAATTCGGGAGGCAAGGTAAGGAATTTGGGGAAGCCAGTCGACATGGCTAAAAAATATTACGAGCAAGGGGCAGACGAAGTGACATTCCTGAACATAACATCATTCAGAAATTGCCCAGTGGCAGACACACCTATGCTGGAAATATTGAGAAGAGCATCTGAAACTGTGTTCGTTCCTCTCACGATTGGAGGTGGAATCAAGGATACCATTGATCCAGATGGCACCTGCATCTCGGCCCTTGACGTCGCCACCATGTATTTCAAATCTGGGGCGGATAAAGTCAGCATTGGCTCGGATGCTGTTATTGCAGCTGAGCAATATTACGAAGCCGGCGGAAAGCTGTCTGGGACAACCGCCATAGAGACAATATCACGTGCATATGGCAACCAAGCTGTGGTTGTGAGCGTCGATCCCAAACGCGTATACGTCAACGGCCCTGAAGACACTAAACATCATACCATCAGGACACAGTATCCGAATACTTTAGGGCAAACCTTCTGTTGGTACCAATGCACCATCAACGGTGGCAGAGAGGCCCGGGACTTGGATGTTCGGCAGTTAGCAAAAGCTGTTGAGGCCATGGGTGCTGGGGAACTACTTTTGAATTGCATCGACAAAGATGGAAGCAATAGCGGGTTCGATCTAGAATTAATTAACGACGTCAAAACGGCCATCAAAATACCAGTAATTGCCTCCAGTGGGGCCGGAAATCCTGGACATTTTGCGGAAGTTTTCGAGCGTACTACTACAGATGCGGCACTGGGCGCTGGCATGGTATGTTACTTTTATGTATTGCCTGAGTCTTTCGCAGTAGCTAACGAAGTCAACAGTTCCACCGCGGTGAATATACTGTTAGCGAGGTCAAAGACTATTTAAGTGGCCAAGGGTTCCTGGTCCGCAAACCTGAAACTGACATGTAACCCTTTTGGTGGTATATAAATACTAGAGACATTTCAGTTAAAAGGGTGTACATTAGCTATTTAGAATCGCGCAAGACGGTCCTTGCTCAATTTAAGGCGTAGTACTTTGTCCAGAATACTACATTGTGAGTAGTACCAGTTTTATTAGTTGAGGCACGGAAGGATAAGGCGGCCAGGCTAGTTGGCCTCTAGACCACGTGATTTAATGATGCTTTGGTTGCCACCACTCCCAAGTGCGCTCTCATCCCACCCATCAAACTCATACCTAGCACGTCTTTCGTTACTCTTACGCCTTCTTTGAACAACGCAGTTACCCCTGTTAGTTCTGGGGCTTCTCTTTCTTCTTCATACTGTTCCGAACTCAGCCTTCAAATATACGACCATATCTTTATGCGCTCGATCCTGTACTGAGTCGTAATTTCTGGATACGTCAGGTATCGTGTCGCGCGACACTGATGGTACCTGTTGCCCAAAGTCTTTCGCCGCTCAACCCGCCCAAGATTTGTCTACTTCTGGTATTGTTCAAATATCAACTGCTCACCCTTCTTGTGCATGGATTTTGCTTTCCGATAAGACACCCAAGCACCTGTTCTGTACTGCAACTCTAGGCCGCAACTTATAGGCTAGAGGAGACTAAGAAGCTCCAATTTACCTCTTGAACGGAGAATCTTTCATGAAAAAAGAAGAAAAAAAAGAAAAGAAAAGAAAATCCTAGGACGAAAGAAACATTCTTGTGGCTCGCCTTTGTTTACCACAGTACTGCAAACTGTTTCGCTTTGTATTCTTTCAGACTTGATCTTGTTTGTATGCAGTTTGAATACTTACCATCCAGCATTCAGCAAAAGGCATTTTAAGTTCATGAGTTCGAGCAATATCGTCAATAGATATTTGGCTTGCGATCTCCAGGGTCTTATAACAAAGAGGATTCACGAATCAAAATCTGTCGTTGGTTGTTTGCCATACGTTTCCCAAGTGTTGTTCCTTACATTATTTTCTTTTCCTGTTGTATCCTTTCTCGCAAAAGCGATACCCCTTTAATCTTGATTTAATTACATTCGCAAACACTCGTTGAACGTGCAATTGAATACAATGTCATCCTCTGTTCACTTCAAGTTCAAATCTCAAAAAGAACCCTCAAGGGTGACTTTTGATGGCACCGGTATCTCTGTCTTTGAATTGAAACGCGAAATTATCAATCAGAGTAGGCTGGGTGACGGAACTGATTTCGAGCTGTCCATCTACAATGAAGACACTGGAGAAGGTAAGTTGAACGAACTGATTATTCTTGAATTCATTACACCTCTCTTTGCAATTAGAAAAAGGATAAATGCTAGGAATAAGAAATGGGGAGAGGGGAAAGGAGATGACGAAGGAGCGGGATGGGGAGGAGTTCGAACATAGAAGCACAAAAGCAAGAGGGAAAAACGGAGTAGGAGGATGAGCAGCTAACAAATATTCGTGACATAGAGTACGATGACGATACCACAATCATACCTCGTTCGACATCTGTTATAGCTCGGAGGCTACCTGCATCGCGACCTGGCAAAGGCGGTGCTACTCGTTACGTATCTGGAAAAATGCCTATAAATGCGCGCAACGCTCCTCGTAATGACCAGGTTTCGTCGAGCCGAACAGTGTCCAACTCTACCAATACTGTTAGCAACGGTGTCCTAGAACTTAACAATGCTCAGACCGAAGAGGAGAAGATAAATGCGCTTTTCAACTTGCAGGCCAATCAATGGAAAGAACAACAGCAAGAGATGGCTAAGTGAGCATACTTCGGTCAAACACATGAGTCCTTAATCTGATAAATGTTCATAGTGCTACACCTGTTCCGTTTGGTCGCGGGAGAGGAAAGCCAATAAATGTCCCCGACCACCCTCCGCCCCCCGGATATCTTTGCTATCGTTGCCGTGAAAAAGGTTTGTTTTGGCACGCACTTCCTGATTGATATCGAAGTTGGTGGTTGCAGTTTGGCTAAAGCTCATGATTAGGTCATTGGATCCAAGCATGCCCAACCAACAATGATCCCAAGTTCGATGGCAAGTACCGAGTGAAACGTTCAACTGGTATACCTCGTTCTCTGCAAACCAAAGTTGAAAAGCCAGAATCGCTCACGATAGATGGCACCAATGAAGATTTGAAAAATACAGGCGTCATGGTTAATGCTGATGGCGATTTTGTCATTGCTAAACCAGACAAGGCGGCTTGGGAATTATACCAAGAAAAAGCTAAGGCTTCGGCCGCCGCCGCCGCCGAAGCGGCAGCTGCAGAATATAGCAAGGAGTTGCAAGCACGCGGGCTAGAGTGTCCAATTGACAAACGGATGTTTTTAGAACCCACAAAAACGCCGTGCTGCCAAAGAACTTACTGCAATGACTGTATTACAAATGCATTGATTGAGAGTGATTTCGTCTGCCCTGGATGTGGTACAGAAGGTGTCCTACTGGATAATCTGTCTGCAGACGATGACGCTGTCACGAAAATCAAGGTTTACGAGGCTGAGAAGGTGGATTCGAAAAAAGAGAAAGAGAAACAATCTAACAACAAACCATATACTTTAACCGACGATTCAAAAGTGGAGTTGTCGTCACCGGCCTCAACCGGGGAAGGTTTGTCTAATCATTCCAGGAAAAGGCCTGCAGAGGATGGGTCTCTTGGCGAAGCTACCGAGGAGACAACTTCAACTTCTACACAGAAGAAGAAGAAAGTCGAAGATAACCCTAAGTCTACCGAGACTTCGTCTTCACAAGTCAATGAGCCTTCTACTGGATTTCAGTCTCTCCCTTTCGGCCAGCAAATACCTTTTGGTGGATTCAATTTCATGCAGGCCCAGGGCATTCCTTCAATGACTTTCCCTGATGCTGGATTCGCCGGAGAAGGGACGGGATTCATGAACTCGGCTGCCTTAGCTTCATCCAATGCTTTCACTAACAATATTAACCAAACTTGGAATCCTATGGGCAGTATGAATTTCAATTCGCTGTCAAATGGTTTATATGGTGACAGCACGAACGGTGCAGTCAATTCTGGGTACGGAGCTACGAATATGTTCAATGGGATGGGTGACTCTCCAGTGAATATGTTTCCCATATCTCATATGGCCGGAAATATGCAACAGAGCTTAGGTTTTCCACAGGGACCAAATATGGGCCATTTCTCAAACCAACAGCGGACTACATTTAGCACTCCGTATGCCCGCGAAGAAGATACGGCGTACTTCCGCCAGCCTGTTAATCCACAGCGACATCAAGCAAGATATAGGAGGATACGGCCGAGTGATTATCGAGAGCTTTAAACGCTCTACAGTGATTCGCACTCTGTTTCATGTCTTTTACTTTTGGGTCCATGTCAGCTTGGGAGCTACGGGACACCTTCTATTGTGCATAAGAGTTACTCTTCGCTTTCACATGGTGTATCTTTCTTGTTTGTATATACTACACATGTGATGTATACACTCACCATAGGCTTTGCCCTGGCTATGTATTACTTTGAAATAGGGTGGATTGGAGCAGCGTCTTGTCAAGGTCGTACTGGCTGGGAGGTCTCTCTAGATTGATTCTTGATATGATATGTAACGCTGATATACTTTCTTCAGCGCAACCTTCCACCTTAGTCATTAGCACGTGACCAATCGGACAATCAAGTCAGCTGACTGTTCCCCATGTAACACATATAATGAACCACTACTCGGTACGGACCAAAGAACCCCTTCCATTGCCTTCGGCGTTGGTCAACGGACTACAGATAATCTACCCACTAGTAACCTAATCCTTTACTACTGCATCTTAGCTATACCTGGACCATAACTGCTTTACGTGCCAATCGGCCCCTTTCTAGTTGGTCTCCGTCAAATCTGGCTGCCAATGTCTGACCCAAGCAGACATTCTAGCCACTCTATACGACGTTATATATATAATAACCCTTTCTCTAGGGCGACTACTACAATCATGGCCAAGTTTTCGAATAGCAACAGTAATACCTACAATCAGTTACAGCGATTTCCCAACAAAGCTCTCCAGACTTCTGCGCTTGCAAGCTGCTACAGCGTCAACACGTCAGCATCGAGAGTTAATGGTTTCCATTACTACACTACGACCGGGGCCGGTAAGCATACATAACTTGGGTTGTATTAATTCGTACTGATGCCATAGTGCTACCTTCCACAGGAGCCCAGTGGTATCCCTGAGGTCCCCTCAGGGTCGAAAACCTTGTCTCCAAGTCCCCCCCCCTGATCTCTCTACCCATTCGGGAATGGAGAACAGTCATTCGGGTAATATTATACCCGAAAACAAAGGGGAGGCAGCGCATACTATCCCGGAAGAGTGTGAGAGGCTCTTCTGCGACACATTGTCTGTGATTTTCCTTGGTGAGGGGATTCTCTCTGGACAAGGGTCGCTTGGGGCAGGTGCGTATCAAGTTCAACCGAATAATTCATGTTACGAGCATAGCCGAATTCAGGAGTGGGTTGAGGTGCTGGACTATACAAGTGATTGTATATACCGCGGATTCGTGACTAGTTCAAATGACGAGCGTGCCCTATTCATATTCTTCGGTGAATGTGCTCTGGGCCAAGGCCTCAAGACCGGGTAAGTTCAAATCTCGGACCTACGGGTAGAACATAATGAAATACAACGGAGACTCACGGCTCGTTTGACAGATTGATTGCCCTTTTTGAGCTAGCAAATCTCCCTGAATTTGGGTGCTCTCAGATTGTTGCATGCATTCCGCGTTCGCAAGGTGCAGCAGAGCTTGAAGTTGTGAGGAATTTAGGATGGTGTGGATTTAACTTGACAACGCTGCAACCGTGGAGCACTGGAGATTGTACCGAAATGTCGCTTAGTGCTAGATGGCTTTTTTTGAGTGCTGAAGTATAGCAGTGCGACGGTCACTTTATAGCGAGTTGAAGCAGTACATTGTATGTCGTCACATGAGTGGTAATAGTGGAAGGTTTGCCTTCCGCGCTCACAGTGGATTTAACACTAATGTACTCTGTACCGGGCTGGCTATTTACTAGTACTTGCAGTGGGGCACAATATAATGGATTCGAATGTTATTGGTGATCTCTATGAGAGTAAACTCCGTACTCCGGAGCGGAAGGTACTCCCTTCAAGGGCGGTATGGTATTTATGACCTCAGCATGACACTACTACCGACACTGACTTCCTGCTCGAAGTGCAGCGCGTCGATCATATGGTTCTGCAGATCTCAGCTACACCCTCTTATTCTGTAAAGTAGCTATAATAGTGAACACCAGCATTAGAGTACTCTTTATGTTCCCCAAGTTCCTTCTCCCACCAAACGTGTTCCGTTCTCGACAACGCAATGTGGGGTGCTCTGCCGAACCCTCTACCAGAACCTCGCCCATGGATGGGGACTGCCAGAAATACCTGTGTGGCCAGGTGTCATATATTCAGTGTTCTCGTTGCGCAACGGATTTATGTTTGACATCCCAGATCATCAGCAAAGGGTTCACTGGTCGCCATGGTCGCGCGTATCTCGTGTCAGCGGAACCTATCGCCTGTGCGGTATCCATCAGTGCAACTTCCTCACCCACAGAATCACTCCCAAACACCATAATGCAGAAACCCGTATCGCGTCAGCTGGTCACAGGTGCCCATACAGTCAGCGATATCAGTTGTGCTTTCTGTGGGAGTATTCTTGGATGGAAATATGTTGCCGCTGAAGAAGAGGCGCAACGTTACAAGGTTGGCAAATTCATTTTAGAAACCAAACGGATTATGACGTCCTCCTCATGGGAGTCGGCTTCATATGTCGAGCCTTTTGCGTTGTGTGGGCCTATGACTTCTCCAAAAATGGATGTTGATACAACCGGCGATCGAGTAGAGTTCGATAGTCAGGACGAAGATGAATGCGAAGACCTGTTTGCTGGTGTTTGGAGTCCTGGACTGGCTATACGGCGACGAAACCGCAAATTAGATCGTCATACCTCGATTTTTGGCCTTACGCCCTGAAGCACTGTTACACACACACACACACACACACTCTCTCTCTCTCTCTCTCTCCTTCTTTCCCAGTAATCGCGGTATCTTGATACCCTGCTACTCATGTTACCTTTTATGACCGATATCTGCGCAGGTGACCCTGCAAAGGGTTTCTTAATGGTAATGTTCAAGCTATAACGATTCCAAGTGCATTTCCAGGGTTCCCATAAGTTTGAAAATCTGTTGGAGTGGGTATCTGCTTTTCGCCCCAAGTAATTAGTCCTTGCAAATGTTTGTGGTATAGAGCCAATTCGTTTCGACGCCGACAGAAGCGAATGAGAAAGACGGTTAGTAAAGCAGTAATTAATATTTGAATGCTTAGGTAGGGGGACCATTTGTGTTGTCGACTCGTGTTCTTTTCACATCTCCTTCCTGGCCACTTTCCTGAGCTGAGCGCTTCTGTGTAGATACCAATTGTTGGTTACTACCTGATCTCCGCTTGACAAACGCAGAGAGATCATTAGCCCCCTTCGAGACTTTGTCCAACTGTACCATCTGCTCCGAAGGAGATTGCCCCATTATCTGACCCAAGATACCTTTCAACATATCATTTTTCTCCTCCTTGTCTTCGAGTGATACCGGGGGGCACTTCAGATCAACAAGCTGTAGGCCAGTGAGATGTCCGTGTTTTAAGGATGAGAATTCGAGGTTCGGATGGTTGGGAGAAACTTACCCTTTGCTCCATGTCTGCTATGATATCCTTCACATTGGCTATTTTTCTCTTCATAGCGGTTGCTTTGTCTTCCTCCATAGTACTATTATTATCCAGTATCTTCTGTTCCTGAGCCATTCTCACTTGGCAGCTTTCAATCGCTTTTTCCATTTGACTCGCCGCTTCCTTTCTCATTTGCTCGTCGGTCGTCCTATCACTCTTGCCATTAGCAGAATCGTCGTCTGCCTTGTTAACAGACGCGAATTCCAGGGCAAGCGAAAGCTTATAGTGACATTCGGCGATCGATGGATCCTCCATTGGAAACAAAGATTGTCTTAATTCGAGTGCCGTTCTGAGATCGGTCACTGCGTCCGTAAAACGCTCAGCTTCTAGCGAAATCTCAGCCTGGAGATCGTACGTATCTGCGAGGCGCTCCTTAATCTGTTTGGTATGAGGAGGCAGATCTGCGGTTTTGCCTTTTCCACTTTCTTCTTCTGTTGCGTTTAGTTTCTTGAGGTAGAGTATACGTGCGAGGTCAAGGACTTCGAAAGCATTGGCGAAGTCATCTTCATCTTCTTCGGCACCTTCGCCACTATCGCTTTTGTCTTCTTCGTCGGAATCAGATGCGTCAAAATTCTCATCTCCTGTGAACTGAAAATATGTCTTGTTCTCGACCTTCTGGGACTGCGCCTTTCCAGCAAGCGCCTCCCTCTGCGTTAAGCCACTTGAAATTGCATCCTGAACAAGGCTATCACCCCCAGGTGTTGTCCCAGACGAGAAGGCATTCACAGTCAACGGATCATGTAACTGCGTTTGACTCTCTCCGGCCACTTTGGAACCAAGGACATCACTCTTGCTCACAGCAACATTGTAGAGAGATTTACCATATGAATATAGTAGGTCGGCATTGTCAAGCGACAACTCCCCATTCAACTTAGCCTGGAGCTCTGTAGCCTCAGAATAAAGCTCAGCAGCAGCGTTGAAATCTTTGACAGCATCCTTGGCAGCAGCTCGCTCAGTCAGGTCTGCTAAGTACGCCCTCAAACTTTCGTTATTACTTTGAAGCGGTGCACCGCTCATTTCCGCATGCTCATGCTCTGCCATTGCCGCGGTCTGTTGCCCCAAGTATTTCGTTCCTAAATCGTTCCCAAAAATGACGGAGTGATGTAGCTAGGGGCGCTAAAGATAGTAAAAGGATCGAACGAAGTAGTTGCCTGAGGAACAAGAATTAAGATTCACTGGAGAAAAGAACAACGGTCAGGGGTGACGCAAGCGCGAAAAGAAGGAAATAAATGTTCTGTCTCTTGGCATTCAATGATTAAATGGAACTTATTTCCAGACTGGCGCGGGTCGCGTCAGTGGTCGCGCCACTCAATTTATCACGCGCCGCCCAAGCAGTTGAGATTGCCTGGGTTTTGCTTATATCACTGCAACTCATACTGAGATCACGGCAAGATCAGCAGATACCGCAAGTCGAGTTAATCCTTATAGGGTCGATTGCCTAGTCAAAAATTGATCAAAGGGATGCCCACGACATAAGAAACAAACTATCAAGATACTTGTGAATGCGTATGTAATGATGGACTCTGACCCCGTCCCTTCATCATCTCCTGCATTTGCGACACCCGCGCACCCTTTGCGGAAAAACAAAACAAATCATCTTCTTACGAGAACGTCTATATTGCCCATTTTACTTCCTCCATCCACCCTTCGGCCCGTCGCTTTCCGTACATTCACCCGGAAACATAACTTGACGATTTCTTCATCTGCACTACAGACTCTAGCTACCTTCGTGGGCAAAAATTGCGGGTCAGGATGGCGCGAAGAAGGCCTTGCAGAGCGAGTGTTGGACGAAGTGGCTAAAAGCTGGAAAAAGGCTGGAGGAGGTGTTATTGTCGAAGAAGGCAAAGGTGCCTCGCTAAAAACGATTTTGCAAACCATTGAAGGAAATATGAGTGGGGGTAGGGTTGTTGCTGGCAAGACCCCTACAACAAATGGCGTGTCCTTAAGTACGTCTCAGAATAGGGAGAGTATGCACACCAGTCTACATTTGTCTCCATCTGTACCCCCTACCCTAGGAGATGGAGAACACGGGGACTCGAACTTTTCTTTTCACCCGAGAAGTTGGATCAAGGTAGTTGATGCGTTTGATATTCCGCGTCTAACATACAACGCCGAAAAAAAATATTTCGAGGTTGCAAAGTCGAAAGCTTCTCTATTTCCGCAGCCCTCTCATAAGACTGCCTTGTTCCGGGATCGTTATAATGTGATTCACCAGCGCTTACTACGAAATGAATCATTCCAACTGTCACTAGGCTCTTCTGGCGTACCTTCATTATCACGATCTTCATCGTCCTTTGCTCCTAATAAATGCTACAAGCTTACTCCAGTTGCAAACCTACTGGGCAGGAGTGGCACATCCCATTTGTTACTCGGCATGCTTTCTGTTTCCCCAACGGGTGATTTGTCCCTTACCGACTTGACCGGGAGTATCGCTTTAGAACTGAGTCATACACGGATGATACCCGAGAATGGCGCTTGGTTCGCGCCTGGTATGATTGTGCTTGTCGATGGGATCTACGAAGAAGAAGAGAATTTGAAGGGGTCGACCTTGGGTGGGAATACTGGGGTTGGAGGTGCTATTGGGGGTATATTCGTAGGGGTTTCTATATGTGGACCTCCCTGCGAAAGACGGGAAATGTCACTAGGAACCAAAAGTCGACGGAACAAGGGGGAAATGAGCTCTAGCGGGGGGTTTGGCTGGGTAGACTTTCTGGGAGTGGGAAGCGAACGTGCACGCGGACCTCGTATGAGACATATCCAGGCGAGATGCCTACAGGACCTGCACGGGGGTGCAGATGACTCCCGTTGCACCAAAATTGTAATCATGAGCGAGGTTAACCTTGATCATGTGAAGACGGTGGACGCACTGAAGAGGGTTTTCGGCCTCTACAGTGACCTACCGCCGAGAGAACGTCCCATTATTTTCGTCCTAATCGGGAATTTTGTCCAGAAGACTATGATCAATGGTGGCGGCCAGGCAGGTGGTATTGAGTACAAGGAATATTTTGACTCGCTCGCTATGGGGCTATCTGAATTCCCTTCTCTGCTACAGCACTCTACGTTCATTTTTGTGCCAGGCGACAACGACCCCTGGCCATCTGCCTTTTCAGCTGGTGCTGCTTCTGCTATCCCACGTCAAGCTGTTCCGGACCTGTTCACTTCAAGGGTGAAACGTGTATTTGCTACGGCAAATGCTGATTCGGACCGATCTCAGTCATCCGAGCCTATTGGCGAAGCTATTTGGACAACGAATCCCTCCCGCATCACTCTATTTGGACCGGTCCATGACATCGCGATAGTCCGTGATGACATTTCAGGGCGGCTGAGACGCAGCGCAGTGAGCATTGGACAGGATGCTGAGAGGTCTACAGTAATGGATGAAGGGACGGATAACCAAAAGAGTTCCGTATCACCTGAAAGCTCCATTGAGTCCCAGATGCCACCAATAGGAGCTGAATCCTATCCAGTTCCTTCTGCAGTCAATATGTCGCGAAAGCTTGTCAAGACCATTTTAGATCAGGGCACCATGTCGCCTTTCCCACTTTCGTTGCGACCCGTCTTATGGGACTATGCGTCCTCCTTGCAACTGTACCCATTACCGTCAAGCTTCATTCTAGCTGATCCTGAAGCGGCGCCGTTTTGTATGACTTATGAAGGTTGCCATGTAATGAATCCCGGGAAGCTTATTCCAGAAGGTGACCTGTCTTCTGTGAGATGGATCGAATATGATGCTTCCAAGAACCGAGGAAAGGTGAAAGAGTTGCGATATTAATCATTCATAAGGATAGAATAATACCCACGTCCATGTCTACGCGCCATGGTTTTTACTTAACTCATGATAGAGCAAGACCGGGACTATGTAATACATGATAATTGGAACCATGTAACAATTCATTTTTGATCCAACGCTGCGGCTGGATACATTCCTTGCAGGGATTTTCAAGTTATAAGTTGACAAGTTTTATGTCTTCTAGGGTTGGAGACAAGACGGTGCCGTGTGTCGGAAGCCTTGAACTCGTTGTAGTCAACAAATGCGATAATTTGATAAGAAATAATCATTGGCAGCAGATTGCTCTTAAAACGGCAAAGAATGGATAATAATACAGAAAGACTGATGGTGAAACCGAAAGTAGCGAAGAAAGCACAACTCCCCGTAACTAACGCCTTGATTCTGAGAAACTTTGCCGTAGGAAACTAACATAATGTATTAATTTCGTTGATCGAGCTCGTGATGGAAAATCTCCTTTCACGGTATGGAGCCAGCGAAAATCACTCCTATAACAAGCAGGATCCCAAGGAGAAGAGTCGCTGGGTAAGAAGGGAAACTATGTAAATCAAATCATTGTACACATAACTACAATCGCGACGGTCGTGACACATCCTAGATCCAGGAAGAGACAGAAAGCCGTAGGGAGGCGATAATCCAAAAATACAGTGGCTCATGATGAGGCAACCAAATATGTCAAGAGGTTGAGGAAGCTTTGCGACTCTAATCAATCATAATAATATCCGCATTTTGCGTTGTGTTACCAGTTTTGTGCCGAGTATTTGTAACATTTGGTGCAGGGATCAATGTTGCCGGTTCATTGGGCATGCTTTCAAGGTTTCCATTTTCTGCCGTCGACTGTTGATCAAAACTCTTCGAGCCGTTGACTTTCGCTTCGGGAGTCGAAACTGCCAACCCTAAAGTGCTGCTAGCCTCGAAACATTTGTCGAGCTCAATCAGAAGATTCCCAACTTTGTCAATTTCAGCGACAACCCCATTACCCAGGCCTCTCCATCCATCGCCCTTTGAGTTATATAACCTTTCTCGAAGCATCAACTTAAGCTGATCTTGGCTTGATCCTTCCTTAGGACTGCTTAGCTCTTTCAGGATCCAGACCATGTGACTGAGGTGATGAGTGGCAATTAATTGGAAGCGGAAGCTTTGGGCAGGATAGTGAATCTGAAATGTCTTCGCGTTACGGACAGTCACTTGCACCCTTAGTGGCTGCTTGTTAGACGGATTTATTAAGATCTGGTCTAGGGCTCGCATTAATGGAAGTGTAAGCAAGAGAATTTCAGCAACAGTGTCTAGACCCGCGTCGGTGATGCTGTGGTTCAATGTGGATTCAATAGACTTCTGGATGCGACGATGTGGGTTTAGAAATTCAAAGGATAGGCCTAAGCGCAATTGAAACAATGATTTGGTTCGAGACGCAATAAAAATAGGATCAAGCTCCATAGAACTCGGCGGCATGGATGTTTCGATATTCAGGGTGGCGAGGAGGTCTTTCTCGGGGCCATAGGCAAAAGTGACATGTGACAGTGACAGAGATCGGGGCTCCATTTTCTTTCGTTGAAGGCTCTCGAAAATTGACAAGACACAATCAAGTCTTTGCAAATTTTCCATGAGTTTGGGAATGACAGGACGGCCAGGCGGGGCTAGCATGCGGATAGCGAAGCCAGTGCCTCTCTTTTGGAAAACCAGCGAATGGTCCCATGTTGAATTCAAGGCACTGAGAGTTTTGATTGGTATCAATAAATTCCCATATGCGACTATAGTGGCAACCTTCTTGCAAGGATCTATCCCATGAAACGCGAGACGGATCGTGCCTTTGGTACGAACCCTGCTTTTCAGCCCACTAGGTAAGGCTATCCGGAATGCTTCGGGAATATTCGCCACTTCGTAACGCATGAAGATCTCGGGAACGTAAAGGTCGGGTTCAATCACCAGTCGTTGTAGAGGGGGGTAGAAGTCAACGGATTGTAGGTCCGCTAAATAGCGCGCATTGGTATGAACTGCTAATATCCCAGAAAGATAATGCCCCAAATTTGCAAACGAGGGGTAGCTGATATTCTGGCTCACAGGGAAGAATGAACCGCTTATGACCTGGACTGAACGAAGAGTAGACGAGATATGTATGTTTGCATCAAAAACTGAAGAGTTTTCTGCTGTCGTTGTGTTTTGAAGTTGCACAACCCACCAGTTGTCACTGTCCATGCTGCTTGTTGCTGCTACAATCCAGTTACGTTCCCAGAGGTGGTGGCAGAAAAAGGAAAACCGCAAAACATTGTTCGGGAACATTCTTCGAAAATCGATCTTTAAACTTCTGGGATTCACTGTTTCGAAGCCCAACATCCTGACGTTCGATTCAATTTCATCTATCGCAGCCATGCAACGAAGTCGCGCAACACGGGTCACTATATCCTCGGCGGAAGACTTGTCAAAGCTGCGATCATTGTCAAGTCGCTCCTGAGCGCTGGGGGTAGCCGCTATAATGCTCGCTCCCGTCATCGGCTCAATAGAAACAGTAAGATACCTGGACTCCGTAAGTTGGATAGTCAATCCACAGTCACCAGGCTCGGTCCTAGTCAATTGAGCCTGCAAAGATAATCTGCCAGCAGAGTAAAGTAGACTTTCGCTTATTATGCAGTATGCAGAGGAGAGTATATGAGAGATATGCAGCGCAATGACACTTCGCAGAATACACTCCATAGAGAGGCATTCTGTGTTGAACTCGATCTCTTCGTTGTCGACTTCTTGGCCGTCTCTTATCCAGCGCAAATCCAAGTAAGGATACCTGGGGCTATCATTCTCACCGTATATTCTACCACTCTTAATCCCAATCTCTAGCCAACTTTTAGCTCCAGCTTTTTGCGCCCAGTAATGTACAACAAGAGTTCGGTGCAAAAGCTCAACACGCAAGACATCGTACCAGAGGCCTTGTGCCAACTCCATGGCCTGCTTGAAGAGTATGTTGATCTTGTTAGTGAGAACGAGACTATGTAATAAATCGAAGCATCCAGCAAGGCCGTCGTTTCGAAGTGCATCGTTTATCTTGACATCGAATTCGTTGAGTATTCGACCCTTAGGGATCGGTGAGGATGGATTGAAGAGAAACCGTATGTCGACGAAGTATAACTGAGACGATTTGTCTTCTTGCCCGATTGAAAGATCCAATTCAAATTCGTTTGGCACAGCAAATGTAACACGGCCGTCATGGATGCTATACGTTCGAAAGGCGCAAGGGACTGAATCGTACAACGCTAATCTCACACTTATGATCCTATTGATTTTCTGCAATCTTTTGAGCGTGTCTTTGCCAGTCAAGGATCTAGGCGGTTTATACCCAAGCTAAATATAATCAAGTTAACATCAATATCAAAAATATATTTATATATATAAGAAGGATGAAGCGCACATCTGACATAGAAGATACTTTACCCTTGGACAAGACTTCGAGAGCCGTTGTTAAATCCGGATTGGCTACTTGGGCTTGTACTAAATCTCGCTTCATATCACCAATCCATTGCAGAGCACCCATGTAAGCCTGGTGACGAGTACGGATAAAGTTTTGAAGGTCAATTAGCTTGCTAACATCAGCTGCTTGTCGGCTCCATTGAGATAAGACAAGGAGTTTGATGAACTCTGCGCGCTTGGCGTGTGTAAAGTCAAGGATCCGTGCCTTCTTCCGTAGATTTTCTGGGCTCTGATTCCCAGACTTGCCACTGGCGGGCAATTGCAAAGAATTTGGATCTTGAGGTGAGACCTGGATGTCTGCCATCTCCGTGATCAAGTCGGAAAGATCATTCCAGGATTGTTGCACAGATCTACTGATTAATTTCGAGAATGGGAAAAAGCCTTGCGTTATGTGTGGCAACCCCGGTAACTCCGTGGATTTAGTCGATATAATCTTGACCGTAGAAGCGCCTTCGGCTTGACTGGGGTCAACCGCATTTTTCGCCATACCATTGATATGAACTCGTCCCGCATGTGAGTCGCCCAAGGCGGAAGTTCGATTGGTATTTGGTGCTAAAGACGGCATACCGTTCCTTGAATCATGAATAGCTGACCCTTGTCCGGCTCCACCAATATTTGTATTGTCCATGACAACCCCCGGCATGTCTAGACGCGCAGTGGTGACTTTGTCCTTTGAAGCCCTCCCCTCCTTCACCCTCTACGCAGTAAAGGCGACGGCCTGATGGCGGTGCTCGTTCGGGTTCGAAACAGCGAGTGGGGCAGGAAGGGAAGCAGATGATGCACTCTACGTCTGAATCTGGGGTTCAGCGCAATGCCATGTATGCCCATTCAAAGTGGGGAATATCTCAACCTGGCGGCCGTAGAGGTATTCGAAGGTGTTTGCGACGATTGCCCTAGGTCAGCGTAGTCGCACGCGTATATTCAATTGAGCGACAAAGTAAGTCGCAGGGCCGAAAAAGAGAAGGAAAGAAAGGAAAGAAAAAGAAAAAGATCAGGAGAGAGAGAGAAAGCAAAGGGCCTTCTCTGGAAATCAACTTGTTTCCAGCTGAGGCAATGACGTTTGCAGACAGGCCAGTCGATAGTGGGTTTGTGACAATTAAGAAATCGCGGCTCTTTGTCTTACTGGTATCAGTTAAGATAAAAGGTATTACTGGCCCGAGGCCGTTTGGAAGATATTAGAGTTGGAAAGCACAAAAGCGGGGAGCTGGAGTGAAATCAGAACAAAATTGTACAGTACAATCAAAAGCTGAGTGACGTGCGAATATCCAACAGATGCTATTGAGGGAATATTCTAAGTGTGAAACTGATCATATCAGTGTAAACAAAAAGTGAGATTGTGGGTAAGTGAATTGTTTGAAGATGGAAGCCGGCGCGATGCAATGCGAACGATGGGACACGGGAACAGTGGCTGATTAATTGGTGCCTTTGTGCCTTATGGAGCATGGATACAGTCCCTGGCAGAAGTATTGGCCAAATGGCTACTATTACAACGCTATAATATAGCTATTTAGTTAGAGTCATCAAAATATATTTTATACCGAATGTCTTTATTATGTTTATGATTGTATTAAAGTCTATGTATATATCTTTATCTTGGATTGATTGAAAAGTAAATTAATGATGACACACATTGTTGCACCTGGGAATTATTAGGAATTAGTGGATTCCTTATATAGCTATACATAAATATTATATATCTATTTCATAGAACAGTCTACGGAGTACTCCTGCGTAGAGCTATTGTATAGTATGTATTGCAGTGTATTGTATTATGTTCCTTAGTACATACTACTAGTAGTAGACACCGTAGTACGGAGTACGGAGCATTGTAATAAACTAAAACTAACTGTAATATTCCGTACTTCCCTGGAGATTATGGGTAAGGTATTGTAATATATACACCTGCGGATAGCTTGCCCCATCAAGTCAGAAGCTATCAACGCCCAACTTCATACTCATCACTGCTGCTGGACTTGGCTTTTTTTCTTTTCTTTTTTGGCCATATCTGGATATATACGCAACAGTTTTTTTTTTTTTTGTTTTTTTTTTTCAACATACAAGCTATGAAGCTTAAGCCTTTTTCGACAGGATTTTTATGCATTTACATACCCGTCTGCTAACTGCAAAGCGGGCAATTGTATACGTATACCGAATCTTCGGTCTCTCTTGTTAGTTCCTCTTGCACACACCAGGGGTCACCTTTAGAACGCTTCTACTCCCACACCAAGCAGCTACGGGATATATAAATATTATCTGCGTATCTTCCTGTTAAAAAGTATTATACTCCCCTTCCAGCCGTCACCTAACCTTCCATCTAAAGCGAAGCTCCTTAAGGTCAGTCCTATCAAGGCTTACTTCTTCGTCCATGGCTTTTTCTCACCATTTCAGTCTGCCTTCTGCTTGTTGTACTATGTCGATTCTTCAGTGATTAGAAAGGCGCAGAAGAGTGATTAACCGGAAACCATCTCCGAATACCATTACACCTTTCGGTCCTTAGGATATGATTTTCAATGACTTGTTCCAGAAACAGTATGCGGGGAGATGAAGGGATGTCACTTCCGCAGTACCCAGGCGATGATACGCGCCCGACAAGTAGGAAGGAGCTTGCTGGGTGGTATAGCTATAGCTGGGCAGCCGAAGTTTTTACAGTATGTGCTATGGGTATGTACGATACCGAGCAACGTATCCGACAGGATTTACCTTTGTCAGCTTTCTCCATGGCTCGTCTAATTTTTGTCTATGACCTAGGCTCTTTCCTCCCTATTACGCTAGAGCAAATGGCCCGAGATCGCGGCGTCCTTCTTTCAGATAAAGTAACTCCATGTCGGGCAACTTGGAACGCTCCGCAGCAGTTATCGCCACATGAGAAATTAAGCAAAACCCTTGTCAATACATTGCACCATGACCGAGATGTACTGGGTGCAAGCCAGTGTGTTGTTTACATTTTTGGCGTAGAGGTTAATACTGCTAGCTTCGCCATGTATACATTCTCAGTGAGTGTCTTAGTTCAAGCTGTTTTGATAATATCAATGTCAGGTGCTGCAGACCATGGGACTTATCGAAAAGTCTTCCTGTTGACGTTCGCCCTCGTTGGCTCCATTTCTACCATGTTATTTCTATCAGTTGTACCGAAGCTCTACCTCCTTGGGGCTCTTTTTGCAATTATAGCAAATACCTGTTTTGGAGCGTCCTTTGTACTCCTGAACTCGTTTTTACCGCTTTTAGTTCGCTACCATCCATCTTTAATCGGGGGCAGAGATGAAATATCCCGTCAGGGCGCCATGGGGGACGATGCCTGGGGTAACACCTCTGACAATATGAATGACGTCACGACGCCATTACTTCATAATGGAACAATTACAGAGAATGCAACCCGTGTCTCTCTCGCAGGTACATCGCGAGAATTGGAACTCTCCACGAGAATATCTTCATATGGAATTGGAATCGGTTATATCGGTGCGGTATTATTACAAATAGTTTGCATTTTGCTTGTCATCAGCACTCATCAAACAACGTTTTCTTTGCGACTTGTTCTCTTTGTGATTGGACTGTGGTGGATTATTTTTACGATACCAGCAGCACTTTGGCTACGGCCTCGTCCCGGCCCACCACTATCGTGTTCTCAAGATGGAAAACAACACTCATGGCCTGGCTACATCATTCATGCTTGGAAGTCACTAGGCCGTACAGTGATTCGGACACGACGCCTGAAAGATATCCTGTTATTCCTTGCGTCGTGGTTTCTTTTAAGTGATGGAATTGCCACTGTCAGTGGTACAGCCGTTCTTTTTGCCAAAACTCAGCTGGACATGCAGCCTGCCGCATTGGGTATGATCAACGTTGTTGCAATGCTTGCTGGGGTCTTTGGTGCATTTTGCTGGAGCTACATATCACGGTTGCTTAATCTTCGCGCATCACAGACTATCATCGCATGCATCATCTTGTTCGAGCTTGTACCACTCTATGGCCTTCTTGGATTCATTCCAGCAATTAGAGATTTGGGATATCTTGGTCTCCAGCAGCCATGGGAAATGTTCCCTCTGAGCATTGTGTACGGTCTGGTTATGGGCGGGCTATCTTCATATTGCCGAAGCTTTTTTGGGGAACTGATACCTCCTGGCTACGAAGCAGCCTTTTACGCCCTGTATGCTATCACCGATAAGGGCTCGAGCATATTCGGCCCAGCTGTCGTTGGCATAGTCACAGACCGCTATGGAGAGATTAGGCCTGCATTCGTCTTTCTTGCTATTTTGATACTGCTCCCACTGCCGCTCATGCTCCTTGTGGATGTTGACCGCGGAAAAAGGGACGCGCTTTCATTGTCAGCAGAATTGGAAGGTAGTCAAGAACCCAATGCGCCTATCTAAGGAGCGGTGCCTTGTGATCGACACGATAATGAAAATGGTGTAGTGCGGAATGAGTGATGATTAAACAAATCAGTCCTTCCTACAAGATGCTACATCAACATGTACTTGAATGCGATCAGGGTGACATGAGTAAAATAGACAAGTGGTCTGTGCTTTTGTTTCCGTTTTTATACTTATCTCTTTTCCGTCTCAGACTGCCAACAATAGCACAGCAGTACGTTGATGGGCTGTCCCACAGCGTAGTATGCTGTAGGAAGATGGATGAGTAACTTTTCTCTATCATATCAGTACTAGCTAGGGCAGGGGTGGCAGTGTTATAAATACTCGTTACTGAATCAACAGTGTAGTGTTTCATACAGGATAGTTGCATATTGTGTTTGCTCTGGAGTATACTCATAATAAATGGGATACGCTTTATATAGTTTGTAGAAGTCAGAAGCTACGGAGTCCGCTAGGTAATAGTAGGCAAAGAATGAAGCTAACCTAGTACTTCTACTGCCAGGTAGGTGCTACCTAGTAGGTAGTCAATCAATCAATCAATCAATCAATCAAAATTCTATTAGCCTGTCCGAGCCGAACTACTGAACGTCTAGCTATGCAGGTGTCCCAGTAGGTAGTACCACTACTAGTACTTATCCAATTCACCTCCGACCTGGTGGCTGGTCTGCCATGGCTCAACATAAATCACAGCTCAATAGCATTGCTATAAGGTACCTACAGGGAACATATAGGTACTATTCCTCGAAGTAAATCTTGAGCAAGTGGTGGGAGATATTGAACGGGGATTACATAGGTATAGAACACTGGGAGAAGTGGAAAGGGAACAACTTAGGAGATACAGTGATCCGCAGTAAAGGCAGAAGAGGAGAGGATGAATTTCTCTTCGATAGTTGATTAACATGATACATTCACATGATAAAAATATCTGTCTCTGAGTGCATGTTACATCTCTAATCATTACTTACTAACTACTCTGTACAGTGCTTACTCATGGATGCTCATTGCCCAGCTCAAATGCAACGTGTTTATGATATTGAAAAATACGAGCATAGATATTTCTTAGATAATCATAATTCTAAATAGTTATAAGTTAACATTTTGGCTTGACACAAGAACGTAACATTGGAATTAGTCTTGGAGATGTATGTATTATGGTAAATGTGCACAGTGCATATATGTATGAATTCTACAGAGTAATTTGTGTGCATCGATGCAATGATCTTGGAGCTAAAGCATATCCCCACTTCCAAGCATTCCACCGGTTACATCAGCAGCTGAAGAACCGGAGTGAGTCTCCTCCCTTCCCTTAGGACTCAAGACACAGAGAGCTAGAAAGCAACAACTATAGTTTTCGCTTGTCAATTCACTAATATTTTACTCTGTAGGCCAGCAGCAAACCAATATGTCCTGAAATCTTCTATGTAAAATAACAATAAAGAAAAGTCCAATTAAAATTTACTGAATCTATCGGTGAGACCCTAGAGGCCAGGTAAATACTCAGAAGTGGCGTCCTCAGTATCGCCCAGCGGCCACTATTGAGGTGCTGCCGCACTATGGGGCGCTTCCCGAAGCTACTACTAGTAGTAGTTAGGGTGGTGCCTGAATTGTACAGGTAGTCCCTTGCTGTATGTGTCCATACGAGGCGGGCCGCAACAGACCAGTCAGGTTGCCCAGGCACCAGCTGACTGCAGAAAGAACAAACTGTCCTTAACTCCTCCCCATACCAAGCTCACTACTTAACTCGGCTTTACCTATTCACCTCCCATTCATTCCCATATTTTTCTTCCTAATCCTCGCCGCTTCTTGATTAATCAAACATAACCCATTTGTTCGTTGTCTTCTGACCGAGGAAGACTGGGAAGTGCAGACGTCACTTGCTGCCTTCTTTCAAAGGGTAATACTAGTATTCTTCATACCCTACACAGCACGCCACCTTTTGGAAATTATCACACTTGACAACTTCGCGACACCATGCGGACGTTCGCACCTTGGATCCTGAGCCTCCTAGGGGCCTCTGCTGTAGCTTCTGCTGCCGATGCGACAGCCGAAGCTCCCTCCGATGTGGTCTCGCTCACCGGGGATACATTCGAAACTTTCGTCAAGGAGCATGACCTAGTTTTGGCCGAGTTTTTCGCTCCTTGGTGTGGCCATTGCAAGGCTCTTGCTCCGAAATACGAGCAGGCCGCCACTGAGTTGAAGGAAAAGAACATTCCGCTGGTCAAGGTTGACTGCACCGAGGAAGAGGCTCTTTGTAGGGATCAAGGTGTTGAAGGTTACCCCACGCTTAAGATTTTCCGTGGCCTTGACGCTGTGAAGCCTTATCAGGGAGCTCGCCAGACTGAGGCGTAAGTGTCATCTGCTTGATAGCGTTGCTCGAATAATATTGATGCTAGGTCCATAGGATTGTTTCATATATGGTTAAGCAGTCACTCCCTGCCGTGTCCCCTGTTACCCCAGAAAACCTTGAAGAGATCAAGACTATGGACAAGATTGTCGTTATTGGTTATATTGCGTCTGACGACCAGGCTGCCAATGATATATTCACCACCTTTGCCGAGTCTCAGAGAGACAACTATCTCTTCGCAGCGACAAGTGATGCATCTATCGCTAAGGCAGAGGGTGTCAAGCAACCTTCAATTGTTCTCTACAAAGACTTCGATGAGAAGAAAGCTACTTATGATGGAGAGATTGAGCAGGATGCCCTCCTCAGTTGGGTTAAGACTGCCAGTACCCCCTTGGTGGGCGAGCTGGGCCCAGAGACTTACTCTGGATATATAACGGTATGTCCCAAGGCACAACTTCAATATCGCTTCACAATATATAGTAAATATTCATGAGTTTCTGACATGAGTTTGGTTAAGGCTGGTATTCCACTGGCGTACATTTTCGCCGAAACCAAAGAAGAGCGCGAGAAGTTCACCGAGGAGTTCAAGTCCATCGCCGAGAAACACAAGGGTTCCATTAATATTGTCACCATTGATGCCAAGTTGTACGGCGCTCACGCAGGCAATCTCAACCTTGATCCCTCAAAGTTCCCTGCATTCGCCATTCAAGACCCTGAAAAGAACGCCAAGTATCCTTACGACCAGTCGAAGGAAGTCAAGGCCAAGGATATCGGTAAATTCATCCAAGACGTTCTTGATGATAAAGTAGAGCCAAGCATCAAGTCTGAGGCTATTCCTGAAACTCAGGAAGGCCCTGTCACTGTTGTTGTGGCGCATTCCTATAAGGATCTCGTCCTTGACAACGAGAAGGACGTCCTTCTCGAATTTTATGCACCATGGTGCGGACACTGCAAGGCGTGAGTTCCCCCCTCCCCCCTCCTCTTCTACCACGAATTATGTCTATCCTCGCTTATGAATATTTAATTAAATCTTCAATAGACTTGCCCCGAAATATGAGGAACTTGCAAGCCTTTACAAGGATATTCCTGAAGTTACCATCGCCAAAATCGACGCAACGGCTAACGATGTCCCCGATTCCATTACTGGCTTCCCCACCATTAAGCTCTTCCCTGCCGGCGCTAAGGACTCCCCAGTTGAATATGAAGGCTCTCGCACAGTGGAGGATCTCGCAAACTTCGTCAAGGAGAATGGCAAGCACAAGATCGATGCTCTTGAAGCTGACCCGAAGAAAGAACAGGAGAGTGGCGATGAGACTCGGGTCGCCTCTGACGAGACTGAAACTCCTGCTACTAGCGATGACAAGCCTGAGCATGATGAATTGTAAATCTCATCAAACTTGGTAGTTATTCATATTTATATGAATTTTTGTATTTTAGCAGCAGTTTGAGCAATCGCAGCTACGTTCGGCTTAGGTAACTTTGTTGTTCTAACGTAACGTGGTAAACGAGCTGCGCATGCAAGCCAGCTACGCAGCTCTATTTTCCATACAAGTCGACCTTTCTTTATATTTGAATATCTCAACAACCAGAGATAGTAAGGATATAACACCTAATACATAATATCTAATATACTAGGTAAGTCTAATAAGAATTGTTCAAAAATTTTCTCTATTTTTATACTATAAATTAATTATATAAAAAATTTAAAACAGTTATATACTATATTCGATTATTATATTACTACAGTGTCTTATTGTTGAGGTATTCAAGTAAAAAAATGTGTTGATTTGTATGGAAAACAGAGCTACGTAGCTGGCTTACAATGGCCGCTCGCTTACCGGTTACGTTATCCTACGCGCAAGCTTCTTGCGGGCTCGCAGCTCAGCCGTGCTAAAGATTCTTCGTCTTCACAATATTGGGGTAGATTTTTAGACCCCTCTATCTACACTTTAGCAAAGCTGGGGAACCATTTCATCAGTTTTGTATCGCTAGCGCATAACCTTAAAGTTACCTTTAAGAGACTGTAAATCACCGTCCACTAATATTCTGGCGCCGCTGAGTTGTGTTCTACTGTCCCTAGCTTCTACGCATATTAGTTACTAGCGTCAAGAAATTCCTGTGTAATCTCTTCAGATCCGGGATATTACCTCAGAGTACGACAGTCAGAAATATTTGGGTGGGGTGGTAGGATTGCCTCACGATTGAAGAGTAAAATGCAAGACCTACGGGAGCTATATAGTATGCCAAAAGGGAGGGGGGATGTTAAGAGCTCTGAAGGTGTAGATTGCAGTTCTAGTATATGTAGAAACCCAACATACATTCACAAGAGCTCCAAGCGACGCCGAAGGGCGTTGATTATGACCTCACTTAATTTGTATTTGCTCTCAATAGGTAGAACAAAAAGACCAAAACTAGTATGACACATTTAGCTCGCTGTCTCTGCAGCTGCTAGAGCTTCGAGGGCATCGGCATCATCATCAAACTCATCTGTATTTTGGAGTTCTAAGGGCTGCGTGACCATCTCAGCCGACTCTAGGGCTTGAGATTCAGATTGCTTTGCAACAGAGTCTGCTAGTTTGTCAACGGAGGCGGATGGACTCTGAATAGTGGCGAGGGGGGCGGTAGTCTTTGTTCTCGAGGTCAGGCTCCAGTCAATTACTTCGTCTGGACCGTAACGTTCAGCCAGCCACTCGTTGCATTTTTTAAAATGTCCATTGGTGAACTAATTACAAATCTCCGTCAGTCGTACTCAGGGAGAAGCGTGGAGCTAATGCCACACAGAAGATGCGAGGAGTTTATACTCACAAAGCCCCTGGACGCACTGAGTGGGCTAGGATGAACTGATTGAAGTACGGAATGCTTCTGTCGGTTAATACCTGCCACACGCTTCCCAGCCGGTGTACCCCATGCAAGAAAGACAACTCCGTGAGATCGCACTCTAGCTACAATGTCAATTGCTTTCTGTGTAAAACGTTCCCATCCTTTGTTTGAGTGACTAGCAGCTTGGTGTGCACGGACTGTTAGACAGGTGTTAAGAAGCAATACTCCACGCTCAGCCCATGGTGTCAGAAGCCCTCCTTTGTTAGGTGGTCGTTGAAAGGACGGGTAGTCATTTTTGATACCTGTGTAGATATTGACTAGGGATGGAGGGGCTGGAGTCGGAGGTCGGACTGAGAATGCTAAGCCATGAGCCTGGTTATGATTGTGATAGGGATCTTGTCCGACAATCACTACCTTCACCTTGTGAAGGGGCGTATGTCGAGACCTAGAGCAGCGTAAGTGTGCTTGTACCATCTGAAAAGACCATTCCGGCACTGTACCAAGAATATATTTCGTTCTCCGGGGGAAATATTTTGACTCCCGATTGCTTTTCCTTTTGGAGGAAACGTTTCAATGCTAGAAACTCGGGTGTCACTAATTCCTCTTTTAGCTGAGCTAGCCAACTTTCATCTAACGTGTCGATCTCAAGCTGCAGGAGCTGCCTCTGTTCCGGGGTCAACGACGCTACCCACCCTTGCTTGTTGAAGCTGGATGAGCAAGATGACGTTGACTTAGGTCCAACAGCCCTAGCCTTGGGAGGACCGAAGAAGGCCGTGATACTACCATTCTTGGGCTTCTTCGCATCGACGGGTGAGGTCGTTAAATGACTAGCACTGCGCTTCTGGCCTGCTGGACTGGACATGTTGTTTTGTTTGGGTCGGGAAGGGAATCAACTCGTCCTTGGGACGTAGAAAAACCGAGTCGTACGATAAGATTCGGAGAGCGCGATGCAATCGGATATGAGACTCACATAATATATGAGACACCGTTGCATGCGCGCAGGATACAGAGCTGAAGTATGCTGGACTACGGGTGGTTTAACCAACAATCTGGACGCAACGCGTCAAGAATCGCGTAGACTGACGCGTGGTTATGATCTATGCTCGATGTGGTAAAAAAGCCAACTAGTCTGCCAGTGCTCGAGTGCGGAATTAATTCACGGGCACGGAGTGGATACATCCTTAGAGTAAATACATTACCAGACTAAGTCATCAGAAAACCTACTCCGTAGTTACTAGCTAGTAGTTACCTAATTTAGTACTTAACTAGTTAACTAAATACTAGTTAGTTGGTCGGAGTTGATCACATAATACAAGATCTAGGGTAGATTCTTCATTAGTAGTCCGTACTTATAGAGTCTGGTGCAGTATTATGTACACCTGGATTGAGTATTCGGTCCTATAGTTGGTACGTACTCCGTATTCTGTGTCCAAATATGGCGACTAACCTCCTTTGGATACTTGGTCTACAGACTCGACTCGACTCAGTACTACTAAGTAGTGAGTGACTAGACTTTGATCCAAAATCAGTTCGAACCAATCATCGGAATGGAGAAAGCGCAATACTAGTAGCTTCTACAGGATTAGTATTATCATCGCTCTACGTCCACGGGCGACGCACCACATGCCACTTTATGGAATCATTGTACCTATATATTTTAAATTTCTGATTCACATCACTACTAACCTTATGAAATGGAACTGACGTGGCTCGCTGACACACCCCAATCGCGGCGTCGCACCAGAGCCTTGAGGGCGTGTGCCCATTGCCAAAGAAGAAAGGTGCGTCTGTGTGTGTGCATGGGTTTCGTGGCATGTGAGGCAAGCCAATTAAAGTATGAAACTGGGCTCAACTAAATGTATAAAAAGAAGCGCTGTCGTCATTTAGGTACATGCAATACCCAACCTCAAGACCAACATCAACCTACCTGTCTGATCGAACAAAATGAGCTCGATGTCACAAAACACTCATCAATCAATTCACGGACAACTGGAATACAGGTCGATCTAAGGAACTGTCACCCTATTTCTCCAGACTTCCCCCGGACAGAGCGTTTTGTGGGAGATCTTAATCCGGAAGCCGTGATTCGGGAAAGACTGGACGTCTCATGTGAAAGTCAGCTTCGAGACCGGATTGGACTCTGGATCAGCTCACCGGCTACATACAGCAATGCAGAAGGCGGAGGAACAGTCGCTGATGTAGATAATGCTGCCCCAGGAGATCCTTCTGAACCTCTCGGCCCACAATCTGTTGCAAAATTATTACACCAGCGGTATGCAGCTGCCATGAAAACTTGTGAACGTCTCCCTCTTTCGACCCGAGATCACTTGATTCCCATTTATTTCTCCAGGGTCAACCATATTTTACCACTTGTCGATAAGGGTTCATTCCTTCTTGCCTACTCTGGGGGAATGACATCAGCGTTTCTGGAGAGGGCTATATGCCTCGTTGCTGCGAAAGACCGAACGGCCTATCCTTGGCTTCGGTTGGCCACAAGTGGGCCCGTCATGACGCCACGCCAGTTCTGCTCTGAATTGTACAGGGGCCTAGTAGTCGCTCTCAATGAAGGGCTTGAAACTGATCGAGTTACTCGTATCCGCACCTTAGCGCTGATGTCCTTGCATTGTGAGGGCTATGAAGGGGCAGAAGCGGCCTCCATGCACCTTTGTCAGGCGATTCACCAAGCTCAGACGGTCGGCCTGCATCTTGACCGTCCTGGCCAAGTACCAGGGGACTCATTAACAGGCCTTTTTTGGTGCTTGTGGACATTAGACAAGATGCATGCTTGCATAGGCGGTCGCCCTGTTCTTCTCGCAGACCGTGACATTGGTATTGAGAAGCCCGGGTTAAAACCCTCCCATGCGAGGACTGCATTTGATGCTTGGTTTGCAATTTCCGATTTACTGGCCCATGTGATTTCATTCTATAGGCCAACTTCGGATCATACGGTCGGGTGGGAGGCCGGGTTTCCAACCTTCGAAGAAATTATGGGCGATGATGTTCGCGAGGATCTGGACTTTGCTACTCTTGGTGGGTATTATTTTTCGTCAAACCTAGCCCTCTCGGTCAGCGTATTACTATTTCTTTTCTTGCTCACTAAGTTATGAGAAATTAGGCTTCCTCGAGCTTTTTTACCATGCCGTTGCCATCCTTTCATGTAGATGCAAATTAACCGGTCGCCCTGATGGCTCCAAACCTTCGTATATACGGCAGGGTCTTTCTGCTATTCGAATACACTCCATCATATCCACCGAATGCTCCCAGGATCTCCCTCCAATTCCCATTGTTCCATATGCGCTCACACTATCTATGGGTGTGTCATATCAGCAGTTCCGCTCGAGCAAGCTTATCACCCATTTCGATCGGGCCAAAGCTGCTTTGGAAGCTTGCTGTACGCTTCTGGAAGCCTTAGGGATTTCCTGGTGTTCTGCAGAAGCAATGGCACGGCTAGGGCGAAAAGCCCTACACCAGATTGATGGGTTGAATCTTGGTACTCACAAACCCAGACAAGCTCCCAGGCAGTCGCCAACGCCCAGCAACACGCTCATTAACCCCACAAACGCACAAAGTGCTGCGTCAGTATTACCACTCTCATCTTATCAGAGTGATGACCATCTATTTAATGACGTGTCTGCTACCAAGCAAATGTCCTCAACTCACGGGTCACTGGACCCTCCAGAAAATAACATGCAAGTTTATGAGACTGATGGTTTCGCCGATATCGACGTGCTCTTTGGTGACTTCTTAGATTTGTCGTTACCTACAAACTTCTGGGACCCGGTTTTCTTGCCCTGACTAGCAGCATACAAGAACGTGATGTTACTGATAGAGAAAGCATGTGGAAAGGGCTGCACCAAAAGTGTTACTCTTAGGAAGTCTTCCTGGAAGGACGATTTTACGATTTCTCATTCGCAGGAAAGACTTTCGGACCAGAGGCAATGCCGATCATCATTAGCGCCTGGGTCTGAGGCTTCCCTTGCTGTTTCAGTGTTTCCCAGCGATAGGTGGTTGCCTATCCCGATACGAACTTCACTTGCCTTATACTGCCTTAAAGATATTTCGAAGAGGCCATAAAGCCCCTTGTTGGTAAATTAATTTCAATACCTGTACTCCATGCACCGTCCATGGAGTTCCCGGGCGTCCATTATCGTTGTTTCCGGTCGGCAATTCACCCAGTTTAAATACGAATCATGGTGCGGGTCAACGGCAATTGACTAAGACTTCTTGAGGATAGGGAGTCGGGAACCCAGGAGCAGAAATAGAAAGAGGGCTACTTGATTATCTCTGAGTCCCGACGATTCATACTTCCACTGGATATTGTGCTTCATGATTCCTAGAGAGACAATCTTGAGCTTGAATGGTGGATATTCTACATATAAGGACTATCATGGATTTTTGAATATTCATAAACTACGATGATATGATCAAAATTGTCTTTTTCATTTCTATATATATGTATATATTTTCCTTTTCGAACTCCACTTTAATCACTGAAGTTCCTATATACATGGTAAAACAATATGATAATTAAACAGAATTTGCTACTAGTAGTAATACTATAGGTATGCATTTATGCTTCTCGTCACCGCTACCTACCCGATATTGTTCGATCTTCTCTTCCTCTCTCGATGTCTCGAAGCCTTAAACATATCACCTCTCTTCTAGCCAGTGGAACCTATATAACGGATGCGAGATTCATAGACTGATGATGATGGTGATATGATGGGGACTAACAAAGGTAATAATAAGTGTTTAATAATAGTACGCGTTTCTTCACATTGGCAAATGAACACAAGGCAAAGCAAGGATAAAAAAGGAGAGAAAAGTTCTCATCTCATTTTACGGCTTATCCTACTCAAGAGTACGGAGTACATGTTCATTACATGGGTCTCCCAGTCTGGCATTATAGAACTAAATATATAGCAGTCTATAAAAGGTAGTACTAGTAGATACCCGTGACCCACCAAGGATTATTGCCATTGCGCAAAGACATATGATTGGGTCCTTCCCCTGAAATGAACGGGATCTCGTCCTCTTGCCCCCCTGTGGGAACAGCTGGCAGGCTGGCAGCACATTACTACCCTCTCTTCATTAACTAAACCCCACCTATTCATTGTGATTAATCTAATCTAATTTTTCCTTTGTGCCCCTTCATTCTTTCATTTCCAAATATTTCAAGGCACAATTAGTACCTTGTCCCATGCCGTTTGATTTGTTATCTTCCACTTCATTACACGAGTGAAGTACATGTTCTCAGTTTGCATTAGTTCAATATCCAACTTACTGTGCTTGTTACACCTCGCATTGCATACGCCTGAGAAATTCGCGGAGAAAGTTGATTTGCACCCAGCTCCTAACCGGCGAGGTGTAGTACCAGGGCTTATATATATATAGATCAACTTCTTTGGACCACACGCAGTGACCCAAGTTGTTCTCATACAATCTCTGGACTCTGCTCTCTCTTCCTTTCTCTCCGCCCTTGCCATTATTCCTGGCCATGAAAGCACTTTCTCGGGCGTTCTGGAGTTTGAACGTGTGAGCCTGACGTAGGGAATACAGCTTATTACTCAATAGAGAAGTGGCCCCAGGGTGCGGCCTGTGGTATCATGTGCAGATAGAAATACACACATTTCCCCGGAGCCCACCCGCGCCAGCATACGATTGGAAAGGTTAAAGAGCTTGGCAAATAATCGTGCTCACGGAGTCTCTGCTGGACCCTAATCTAGCATTCATGGCTGTCATTTCCAAATCTCAACAGCAACGGACCCCCGCCACCGACGCAGAAACAAGGGCAAAGCATAAGTCAGAATATAGCAACGACATCAGTCGAGTACCGATCCATCCAATTCCTCAACTACAAGGACCTTTCGAAGAATCAATTGTTGAAGCCACCGAAAGCACTGAAAGCGAACGGTTCGTTTGGCTTGATGCACAATCCCGGCGGAGAGATCTGCTAGAGAGCATCGAATATGAACGATTGTGCGGACGAAAATGGCGCCAAAGGTCCGGAGAAAGGCAAGCAGTTAACACGCCCTCATAAAGCACAATTCCCTATTTTCTGGTCAACGTGCAGACTGACTGGTATCAGGTATCATCCGTTTTGGAAGCTTATCGCTGAAATATCCTTCGGTATCCATCTTCTAGTTAAGAGGCTCGCTAAGTCCGACTTTGAAGTTTTGAAAATCCTTCAAAGTCATGTGGATGAGTTAGATGGCTTTCTTGGAAGGTCTACAGAGGACTTCCTTTTAATTCAGGTTGATGTGCGCACACGAATTCAATACCTTAATCTTCCCCTCCAGAATTTAGTGGTCTTTGATGGAATGCTGCAAGACCGCAACTTCCGCCTAACCATGATTGACTATAATCAAAAAATCGAACATGCTATCGAGCGATTCACTACCGCCATTGAAGACGCACTGAAAGATATGCAAAAGGGAAAGGAGGCGATTGGGGTTTTGTGGCGATATCTGAGACAGTCTGAAGAAGAACATGGACCACTGCCGAGTAACTTGTTAGCCATCTACAAAGCCATGCTAGCAAATACAGAGGGTTGGAATATAGCCTTTTCGAAACTCCGCCGTCGAGGGGTGGCGCTACAATCTGCATTGTCTCAGCTCTGTCTGGCGATCACCGAATTGCAAAGGCGTGTAGGCGTAGCGAGCAGAAAAGAGGCGGTAAGTACAAGATTGACCATTTTCCCACTTTTCCTTCTCACAGCCGTTTAGATGTCTGACAAAGAGCAGGTGTCCTTGACACGGATTACGATGGCGCCGCCCCGAGACAGGTCAATCAGAGAACGACTCTTCGAGAGGCGGGCATCCGCCATGTTCCCAGGCCTCTCGAGCTCAGAAAAGCCACTGCCCAGTGACCCGTTTTTTACAAATATAATAGACGCACGGCCTGAGGCACCTCTATCTAAGCAGGTTGAACGCCTCAGAGTCACGCGAAAAAGCGCCCCAAATCTTCGTGCATTGCATGGCCCTCAGAGCTACGAAGGGAATACCGCTATTTCAGATGGAGCGGAATGCGTGAATGTTGTCACAGATGGCTCTAGTCCAACCAGGCTTGTGCCGAGGATTCAAAGGAGCCTGAGTAGGAGATTCACGAGGGCTATACCTACTAATAAGAAAGTTGAAGGCGAAGATGCTGAATTAAAAGGATATCGACCCGCTACAGCCCCTTGTAGGAGGTTGAGGTCCCGGAGCATTTCTTTGGAACAGTTGAAGGGCTTCTGGACATTGAAGAAAGACGAGCAGGATGAGCAGCAAGATATAGTAGGGCCACCACCTTTGCCGCCGCGAACTCGGACCTACACTGCCCAAGCATCAGCGAAACGTGAAACTATGTTAAACCAGTTCTTGCATCATTTCAAGTCAGATAGGGTGATTGATTCTTGGGAGGGCACAATTCAGAAAGAGAGCGCCGTCCGTCATCCTCCGCAGAGAAGGAAGGATGAGCCTTGCAGCAAATTTCGTGCAACATCAACAACGCTTGAGACGTCCGCAGAACTTCAAACGGAGCCTTTTAGAAGCGATCTTGAGAGATCAATGTCCTGGTTACAGGAACATCCATCACGGAATACATATTCGCTAAAACCAAGACGTGATGTTGAACCTAGAATCCATGTTGTTTCGGTCCATATGACACTGGGGGAAGACGAAGGATGTTGCGTCAACAATAACCACGATAACGATATAGCAAAGGCAGAGACGCAGTCGACCGTAACAGCTCTACCATCTGTACCATCTCCATAATTAGGCTGCATGAGTGTGAATCACTGTCAATGTAGCAGCTGACCTCCCATGTCAACCACCGGATGGTAGGGGATGCTATTTGGAGACTTATGAGTGGGAGCCCTACACTCTTAGCCGATTTGAGCACGACTAAAAACGTTGCACTGTCAAGGCAACCTATGATATGCTGTTCTTTTCTAAAAGGGCCAATATATATTCAGAGCCTAGAATGACGCAGTCCGTACATTGAGTTATTTGGCATTATTTCTCCAACTATGTAATATAAAGAGATAAGTCCTGCTGCTTTTCAGGCCTAGTCTTATGGGAAAAGTTCTTTTCTCAAACCATCAAAGTAGTACAAGAGCGCCTAGAAAAACTAAATCAAAATCAAAACAGAGAAGAGAAGAAAATCAAACCGCAAAACTACAAAAATCCAACTAACGAACCACATCTCGTGCGGGCATAGCAGGATAACATGGGTAAAGCAGGACAGCCTGAAGGTTACTTGCAGCGCTTCTCGACGATAGTCGGGCCATGTTCTTCGTATTCCTTCTTCGAAATCCACATTTGATGGAAGGTTCCCAAGCTAGCAAGGATGCTTCCGCCAATCCAAGACCCGAATTTGCGCTCGGCCGTGTTGCCTGGAGCAGAGATCCTAACCCGCGGTCCCGGGTAAGTCTGCATAAGTTCTTGGTTGAGGCGGTCGGTGAAGCCATGGAGTAAGCTGGATGCACCCGTTACGACAACATTAGCTAACAAATGCGGGCGGATGTCAACATCAACCCCGTTGAGTGCGTTCTTGATCAACTCGGGCACAGTCTGAGCTTGCGTTGGGGCGGGGAATGGCGACTCTGGATCTGGGATCGCAGCTTTTGCATCGAACAAGGACTCCACCACTCTATAGCGATCAAGGCCGAATACTTGGTTGTAACCGTCTGGAAACTCAAATGGCCGTCCAGGATTGCTTTTAGCCACTTCCTCGTTCGAGATTCCGTTCGGGCCCGTTGCGGAGAGCTTATTGGGCCCAGGCCACACCTGGACCACGCACTCTTTAAACTCGGAAAGGGTTCGCTCCTCGATCAGGGTGCGGTACGAAGCGTCCGGTGCCTTCTCAGGTGGGAAAGTCTTGTACTTTGCCTGCGAAGGTTGACCTGCGTCGACAGCAGTTTTCGAGGAAATGAGGTAATGAGGGGTGATAGTAATAGGTTGTGGTGTGTTTGTCTTAAGAAGAGCGCGGATTTGTGATGAGATGTAGTCGCCGCCTAGAGGGGAATGCTGAACTCCACGTTTTAAAATCATTCCATCGTGCACCGGGGTTACGGAGATATTGGAAGCACCGACGTCAACAACAAGGGCGGAAGCTTTCCCAGATGCGAAGCTGAAGGAGGACTAAAGCGTCAGCAGCGGAGTATGCCAGACGGCTTAAGTTGAAGGGTAGGTACATACGCTGCCAGAACACCGTTCCTTGCCAAATAGAAAGCCGGTGTTCCCCATTTTTCCATAGCGATCTCCATGGTCTTTTCACGCGCTTTCGCAGGGTTCCAGCCACACTCAGACATCAAGAGCGGACTGTCCGCGAGAGGCTTCTCCTCAGTTTCCACTCCCTCCATTTCTGTGGGAAGCTCTCCATCAGCAATATCGTTCAATCCATTTTGGAATGGATTTCCCGGTCTAGGGCCCGTGAGTCGCGACGTAAAAGAATACTCCCACACTTTCTCTGCCATGTCCCAATCCTCCACAATTCCATCTCGACCCATTGGGTTATGAACGGACAAGCCAGGGCGCGGGGTAACAAAGACGTCATCACTAAAAATCAACCTTTCCTGTCCCTCGGAGGTGTATTTCCCATAATATGTTGGGATCAAGGACTTTGGTGTGTCTTCGCCTGCAAAGCCGGCGCGCGTTGTTGAAAACCCAGGATCAAGTACTATAGCTGAAACCTCATCTGCACGTAGCGAGCCGTTAGTTTCTGCTCTGCTCTGAAAATGATGTGATCTATGTGGTAGTATGCATATAGGAAAGCTCTTCACTGCGCGATGCATTTTCAAGAGATGACATACCTCCACCGTATTCAGCAGTCGAAGGTGGAATGGATGGGTTCATGGCGGAATAAAAGGAGAAGAACCGCAATTCGAGCAGTAGCGAAAATTGCCCAGCGGTTCGTAGGCGACAACTAGAGAGGGAGGAATAGTTCTGGGTAAGACCAGCGAGGCAACTCTGTGATCAGCAAGGCTAAAAGCGTGGGTGGTGATGGAGGTGGTTTATAGAGGGTGTGCGGGAACCAAACTTAAAAAGGCTTGGGCGGGTGTGTTTCATCACCTACACACTGTCCTGCTACTGTCATTACTAGGTCCTATCTCCATTGCTACGAATAAGCTACGGATTTCTCTCTCATGTACGTACCTTTTCATAGCGCAGGACTCATATTTTACTTAAATTCTCCCCTCTATCCACTTGACTGCTCGTCTGTTCTCTCCCTAGGTAGATATCATACGCCATATCTCCTTTGGAGTCAACGATGGACACTAATACTACCTCGAACCCGGAGACTCTCTTCCGACCGGTAAAGAGAAGAAAGTTCTTGCGACGTCGCCCTGAGGACACACTAGAAGATTTCCGCAATGAAAATCAAAGGGATGACCGTGACTCAGATCCTGCCACCCCCTCTCAATCCCAAGCAGACAATGATACTGTGCACCCTATTGATCCTGTTCGTCTACGACGTCTTCATCGCTTTCGCAAGGGTGGCATTGGATTTTCTACTACCTCTCCACAGTCGGCAAACAACGATAAGCAAGCTATCGTATCTACGGGATCAGCGGAGGAACTCGAGGCGCAGAGAATCCAAGCTATGTGTGACCGATTTACAGCACATACTGGACAGACGGTGGATGTTGACAAACATATGTACGATCTAGCATCATATCCTCTTCTAAGGCTTGTATTGTCTGTAATAGAAACTAACAAGATAAGGATGGCTTATATAGAGACCGAAATGGCTAAGCGACACCAGCACACTGTCCCGACAGATGATTCAGATGGTCCTTTGGTGGGCGAATCTGGTGCTGCGCCGTCCCCAACCGACCATCCTCAACGTGAACCGGCGTCTTTAGGTAAACTCCACGAGATTGATCTTGGCCAGGAGACCAAGCTACAGAATATCGCACGGACGGAGGCAGCGACAAGAAAGTTAGCAAGAGACGATGAATATGAGCATCTCAAGCATGACGGCTCTCTCTCCACAGCAGCTCCTATGGGAATGGATGAGAGACTATGGCGTCGTCAGAAACGACGAACCAGTGAGGATGTGGAAAGAGACCGACTCGTAGAAGAAGTTTTACGTGAGAGTAAACGTAAGTACTCCAACCCTTCCTGTAATCCCTTCAGACACGATCCGACTCTAACAAAGAAAATAACATTTTTCGTAGTGGATGTATATGAGGAACCGGAACATGAAACAGCGGCAGCGGGAGACGACCAAGCTGCCGATGACAGAGTCGCCGAACAGTTCCGAAGAGACTTCCTCGATGCCATTCAGTCACGTCGTCGGGTAACGCGAGTGAAAAACCCCAAGACCGTGAAAACCGAGGCATCGCGGGGTCCTAAGCTGGGAGGCAGCCGGAGTGCTAGGGCTGCGATGCGGGAAATGCAAGAGAAGCAAGGACGTAAATGAATGTGCATTACAACCTACCCGCCCCACTCATCTGGAATCTTGGATAATCTCATCCTTACTGTGACATACTTGTCGCCTGTAGCGCCAGCTTACACTCTGGATATACTTCAGTGTAATATTTTCCTGGGCGAGATCTAATTGGTGAACCTCCCTGTGTCCCACTTGAGCAGAGACATCACCGTCCTTCAAGTTATCTCTGTTTGGCGCATTTCCCTATTCCATGGAGACAAACAGGCTGATAGGCTTGTTTAATTACCGCCGTTGCTCTCTATCTCATGCTCTTTTGCCATGATAACCACCGCAGGTACGGAAGCCCTTCGGTTACCTATCGACCATAATGTGCCATGTTCCAGGTTGAATGATTTGGACACCTTAGTCCCTTTGGAAGTTGGTACCACCTTCCGTTCAGTTACGCTCATGGGGGGAGCTTGCTGAGGTCGCCGGAGCGGGTGTCGACTGTCTCCTTTGTCTTTGAATCGAAAACCTAGCGTGTGTAATAGTATTGTTGGTCTTGCTTGCGTGAATGAACTGTATACGCTATAATACTCTTCCACACAGTGTATCTCACTTTCTAGTGTTGTTACAATAGTAGGACAATGCGAGTTAGCGTTCTGCCAGAACTTTAAGTTAACTGTGAAGTGAGCTCAATATACCTACATAGGTGCTCCTTATCGACGTATACTATCTAGGAGGACGAAATAGCTGCATACTATCATATTTAGTTGGTTAGTATGTAGACATACTAACTTACCTGTGATAGCTGTCTATCAAGTACTGCTTAGACCTAATAGAGGCACTAGTTCACTAGTCTCTTGCCTTTAGGTGAGAGTATGATACTACATATATATATCCGCAATGTATACAATGCGACATAGCTCTAATGCTGAGAACCGGCTCTACCAGTTTCTTTTAGCGGCGAGGTTGAACCCCGGAAGCAGATGCCTATTCCTAGATTAATGAGCAAGTGACAGGTAGTACCTAGGAAATCTGTTCTTGTGGGACTTTCTATGGCCGTTATATTCAATGATAGATTGCGGGTACTACCATCCTCATCAATGGTTCTCTAGGGTTAATAGTGAATCTGGTCGACAATACATCAAACATTCATACCAAGATTTGGCACTAACTACATGGTGTTTTGGCTCGTGTCCTTATAGCCTCGTATGTTGTGTGAGATTCAGGGAGCTGGAAGGTGCAGGTGACGGAACTGTCTAAGAGCAGGATTCGGTTGGAGATGACAGATAATAAACGTAGTGAACAACAGTGTCCAGTATATCGGTTGTGCGTGAGGGTACCTGGAAGTTATTCTCTGACGTTCTATCATGGGAGGAAAGAGACTCGTTTAGTTAGGTAAGCAAGCTTTGTGCTCTGTGGTATGTGGTATACATTTCAGTACGGGGCACGAGGTGTTTACAGCACCCAGGGAGATACCACTCGGTAAGCGGGTGGGGGTTGAGTACAATCCAGTACAGAGTACTTACATAGTGAGTAGTAGCACGCATCCAGACTTCAGAAGCTAATCTGACACATGCTAGCCCACCGACGCAGATTGATTGCTTGGTGCTCCAGGCTCCAGGCCTTTACCCCCACTCGATCCGTTCGGCATCCCCTTCTAATGCATTTCTGAAAGAGAGAGGGACGGTAATGATGAAGAATTACAGATGGAAATTACCTCTTTGAAAAAGATCATGTCCATCTAGCCGAGTCTAGTGGATTAAGAGAAACGGCGGCAATTCAAACTCTTGCTCTAAAGTTGTACCCCCTTAAGGACAAAGAGAAAGAAGCTCCTAGTGTTCTTATATACGGGTATAATTGACATCAGTAACCTTAACTGTGGCGTAGCCAGTCTCCTGTGGCGTGTGGTCAGTGGCGGGCAAGTCAGCACGGTGTTTGCCGTGTGTGCGTGGTTCATGTAATTTTTTTTTTTCCCTCTGTCTTTTCATTCAATGTTTGCAAGGACTCCTGTTTAATAACTAGCTAGTGGTACGGCTAGAATGTATAAATCATCTTAAGATCTAATCTCTTTGCTTTTCTCTCTCATTTCTCTTTTAATGATTTTGAATGAAAAATAAAATTATGTGCAGCAAATCCATCCCATAGTACTCCGTACTCTGTAGTTGTATCATGAATTATGGTAGAGGGTGAAGTTCTAGGTTATTTGGAAAATAGCTATAAATGGATCGTTCAGATACAAAAGTAAAGAAAGGAAAAGTCTGCACGCGCACGCTGGAAATGTTGGAATCTATTTGACATACAGAAGCAGTACTACGTAAAATTACCTTTATTTACCTTGGTAAGAAGTACTGTGATACCACCATATCAGTGGCCCCATAAAGAGGTCTAGAGTCTAGACGGCTCCAGACGGCGCCATTCTTGGGCCGTTCCTGAGCCGGGCACTGGGCCAATCAATGGTCGTGGTGGGACAGATCTTGAGACAATTCAGGGGCAAGGTGTCAGAGTCTCGAACCCTACGACGAAGAACTAACCACTTGATACTGTCCCTTTAATTATTATTAGGCATTCTCGGTAAGGTAACGGGTACCACTTCTTACTAGTGAGTTCTGGTACCAGCTATTCGGGAGGGAGATTGGCCCGCACTGTGCGTATACCTGTACTGGAGTACCGATCAGCCAGACACCCTGAAGAAGATGGCTTCTCTTCTATCACTGATCGACTGATTGATTTGCATATCCTCCCCTCCTTCTACTCTTCTTCTCCATCATCACTCGTTTGGCATACAAATCGTGCTGCTGATTTTGCGCTGCTTTTTGCCTCTTTCCGTCTGTTTTGCCTCTCATTCACTTCACACGCTCCCTTACGACTCCTTTTTTTCGGGATCCATCCGCGAGCTGCTATTGTTTCTTTTAACCTATTTTCTTTTACTCTTTCTCCTCATAGTCTATACAGCTCTTCTCTTCCCTGCCGTGTCTCTTGAGGTCGAGGAAAGGTGAGCTACAAGAGACCGAGTGAGCGAGAGGACTGAGTGGTCCTAACGCTTGCCTTGTGCATGCCTCTCTTTTGAAATCCTCTCAACTTTTCTTGCTCGACCTTCCCCTCCTTCTCTCCAATCCCTCTCTCCCCGTCTTTGATGCTCTTTATTCTTACGTTGCGATTGCTTTCTTCGAAATATTTTTATATACGATTGTTTCTATTCTACACGGGTTGACCCTGTGACATTTCTGATTCTCGGCCGGTCCGGTTGCTATCAGCTCGATCGCTTGAAGTTTGCACCACCTTTGATCATTTTAATCGCTTTCAAAAATTCGTCTTGGTCGCCTATCTCTTGAATTGGAATTCTGTGCTTGTGAGAAACAACACCCGAACAACACGTTTAATGTTGGCACTTTGAACTTGAGTCTTAGAACGATTGTTCTTGCCGAAATGCGGGTTCCTATATCACATTTTACCTTAATTGCCTTGGGGCTGTCCCCCGTGCATGTCCTCGCAGCGGACACGCTTAGCACAAATGGCATTTCAACCTGTTTGACGGACGCAGAAATACAGGTTCAAAAGTTGGACGTCACTTATACACGTTCCACGAGAGTGGTAGTCTTCGACGTGGCCGGAACAAATGAAAAACAGCAGAACGTTACCGCATCTCTGTCGGTTTATGCATACGGAAATGAAATATATAGCAAATCATTCGACCCTTGTGGCTCGGAGAATCATGTCGAGGAACTTTGTCCTGGTACGTTTTTTTACAGCGGAAACTTTCCTGCCTATGACACTGACTTGTTTCTTCTCGACAAAGTCCCCTCCGGCGTCTTTCAAGCGACTGGTTCGCAACAAATTCCAGAGTCGTTTGCTAGCCAGATTCCCGCGATTGCCTTTGCTATACCCGACTTGGATGGGCAAGTGAAACTGGAGCTGAAGTCCAAGGATGATGTCCACGACATTGCTTGCATTGAAACACAGTTGTCGAACGGAAAGTCTGCACAAATGCCAAGCGTCACTTATGCAGCCGCCGGTGTAGCAGGTGCCGCTCTGGCAATGAGCGGTCTGTCTGTCATAGGCGCTGCCGGTCATCCCGGGGCAGCCTCTTCTAGTCCGGGGTTTGGTGATGTCATGGGATGGTTCCATAGCATGGCTACAAACGGCATGCTCAGTGTCAACTACCCAGCAGTGTATCGCAGCTTCACGAAAAATTTTGCCTTTAGCACCGGTTTAATCCCATGGGGTCAAATGCAGCAGTCTATCGATAACTTCCGAAAGTCGACCGGCGGAAACCTCACGGAGAACAGCTACGACTTCCTTCGCAATGCTACACTCGAGTTTTCAAATGGATCGTCGACGGACACAAGTTCTAAAGTCAAGCGAGGGTTCAATTTGATTGTAGGCGCTGCCGACTTGAGTATACGTGATGTTTCAACTTCTTATAGTGCGAATTCGACATCTAGCGAAGAGTCTAGTGATGATACAGTCAAAAAGGTTGTCTCTGGTATAGAGGCTTGGGCGGAGCAGCTTACCATCCCTCAAGCGAACATATTCATGACATGCCTGCTGATATTTGCTATTGTTATAGCTGCTATTACGGTGGGCATTCTACTGCTTAAAGTTATCCTTGAGTTATGGGCTTTGTATGGATCATTCCCTGCAAAGCTCACGAACTTTCGCAAGGATTACTGGGGCTTGTTGGCCAGGACTATTACCAACCTGATTCTTCTTCTCTATGGGATTTGGGTCTTATATTGCGTCTACCAGCTCACCGGTGGTGATTCGTGGGCCGCGAAAGTATTGGCCGTTGTCACGCTTGTCATATTTACTGGTATCCTGATCTTTTTTGGTCTCCGAATCTGGTATGTGGCTCGTAAATATAAGGCGTCTCAAGGCGACGCCTCTGGCTTGTACGAGGATAAAGAGACCTGGCGGAAGTACAGCCTTTTTTACGACAACTACAAGAAGGATTACTGGTGGCTTTTTGTTCCTGCGATCGTGTACATGTTTGTTAAGGGTGTAATCATCGCGGCGGGCAATGGTCATGGCCTCGTTCAGTCCGCGGGTCAACTCATTGTTGAAGCTCTCATGCTAGCACTTTTGCTATGGTACCGGCCATATGTTGCAAAGTCGAGCCAGTGGATTAATATCAGCATTCAGGTGGTCCGTGTATTATCTGTTGCTTGCGTGTTGATCTTTGTTGAGGAACTTGGTCTTTCGCAGACTACTAAGACTGTGACGGGTATTGTCCTTATCGTTGTGCAGTCTGGCCTCACAGGCATCTTGGCCATCCTAATTGCTGCTAACGCCATCATTCTTTGTGTTCGAGAAAACCCCCATGCGAAACGGAGAAGAGAAGCCAGTAAGTTGAATGAGCTTTTTGGGCTATTCGGTATGCTAACAACCGGCGTTCTACTCAGAAAAAATGAACCGTGATATCGACGATTTGACTCCTTTGGATGCGCGGGAGTCGCTCCTTATGGAGAATCCACCCCGCAAAGAGTACACAGAGATGAGCAAGTTTAACTTCACTGGCCCCTACGAACCCTATCGGGACCACTACGATCCAAAGTCACGATCAAGCCCTACAGGAAGCACAGACCGTTTGGTGGATCCTCCTGGCTATCATGAAAGTCAACATGGTCGAAGTCTTAGTCGAGAAAGCCGGCATACCCGTGACAGTCGTGGTTCCCCGGATGGTCGTAAGCCTACCGCTCCTGGTTATGGCTTCGCCTATTGAGCCATTATATCATGGAAGTAATTCATGGTACATTGCCTTCTGCAGTATTTCTTATTCTACTCTTAACCATTTCCCTGTGTCCATAGAAAACTATTCTTGCCAGACAACTGAATTTAGCGGATTTGATATTACTCCTGTCTCCACTGTATGTACCATGTTTTGCACCCCCCCAACCCAATTTTCGCATATATATATATATGCTTGAATACGTGTCGATATCAGCCTCACAATCTGTCATAACCAACCAATACTTGCACATTACTCTCCCTTATAAGACAGCCTCCCGCGCCTAAGATAATAACATTGCATTAGATATGATATATCTCTGGTGATCTTCTAGAGGATAAAATAGCTGGGCCTCCTTATATTAGGACACGGACGAAGGATTTAATGTGAACCTCAAACAGAGAGATCCTGTAGCTGGCACCCCATCCAACTGTTGCGTTAACATGCCAATGGTGCATTGTAGTGAGGTGAAATTTATGGTAATTTTAGTAACAAGTGAGCCCTATAGTTTCACGGTTCGCTGAACTATAGCCTCCCTTCTATGCTAGTCTTTTCATTTGTCTCTAATCCCAATTGCATATTGGCTGTCCACAAACTAGCACAAATGGGATAGGCAATACATCATGATACCAATGTCCTCCATATCTCGATGACAGCGACGGCCGTACGCTTGTTATGTCTCTTTACCTGTCTTCCGTTCCATTCTTTCGTTCCCCCCCCTCTCATCTTCTTTTCCTTTCCTGGGGAAGGATTAAGCATGTAGTCGGCAGCATTTTGATGAAGGAGACAAGAGCAGCATCATTGAATAAATACATTGAACACATCACCAATTTCGTGAGACCCTTAGCTCAACACACGGCATCATGGTGTGCCGTAACTTACAAAAGCAAAAATTTGAAAAGAAGATTAGGTAACTGAGAAGTTGCTGCCGAAAGGATTCAGCTCATACAAAGAAGGCCAGAATGACAACATCCGAGTAGAAGAAGCGCATCAGTTTAGCCACGAGCATAGGGATGAAAGCCACGATGACCTCCACGACCCCCACCTCGGTAATTGGCTCCAGGTTTTCCAGCATTTTTGGGCCCAGTTGGAGCGTTGGCTGGTGCGGCACTCTGAGGCTGCGGCGTCGGTCCTGAAACAGAGTTAGCAGTCAGATGACAAAGGGGTATTTAACAAGCAGACGATTCGAATTCTACCAAATACATACCACGTCCCATACTGCCAGCTCGATTCATGGCTTGCGGTCCCGTGGGGATGTTGGGCTGGGGCACTTCATCGTACATACCTTCCCAGGAAGTTGGACCGCCCTGTTGATAGGGAGAGAACGCCCGGTTTTCCATGGCCCGACGAGCCTGCTGCTGTTCATATTTCTGTTGTTCAAAGGCAATCTGCTCATGGGCGTTGTAGCCTGGGCCTCCCCGAGGTCCTGAATAATTTCCACTCATGTTCACGTTTCCAGGACTAGTGCTCCCCATGTTCATAGCATTCCCCATCTGTCCTCCTTGACCTTGATTTTGCATCTGCTGCATCTGCTGCATAATGGCGGGATTCATCATATTCTGCATTTGAGGCGTCTGACTCTGTGATGGAGGACTCATGCTTCCCTGTTGTTGATTACTGCCCATTTGCATCTGTTGCATCTGCTTCATCTGCATTTGTTGCATCATAGCTGGGTTCATTCCACCCATACCCATTGCGCCCATGCCTTGACCCTGAGCGGCAACAGCCATCTGTTGCTGCATCAAAGCAAAATATTGCTGCATCCGTTGCCAATACTGCGCCATCATCTGTGGAGTCAAGCCACCGGGCATGCCGGCCGGCCCTTGAGAGCCTTGTTGTTGAGAACCATCGCTACCAATTTGAGCTCCCTCACGGAAACCGTCTCTACCACGGCGGTTCCTGCGATCCTCTTCGTCCCGCAAATTACCGCGTGGTTGGGCCTTCTTGACCTCAATAGGTTTACCGAGTATCTCTAAAGGACGTGAGAGTGCTGCTTCAACAGCAGCCTCGCTGTCAAACGTCACAAAGCCAAAGCCACGAGGCCGACCAGTGTCCTTATCGATCATCAAAGTAGCATCGACCACACGACCGAATTGCATGAAAAATTGTTTGAAGTCTTGCTCGTTAGCTTCTTGGCTGACGCCACCAACGAAGATTTTGCTTGTCTTTTCTTGTTCGTCACGAGGTATTGCACGCTTCGGATCGATCTTGAAACCATATAAGCTTATGCTTTGTTTCAAAAATTGAAAGGATATGAGATGCATGACTCACGATTTTTCCATCCAAGTAATGCTCCTTGACCATGACAGTATTGACGGTCTTAGGGTCCCTAAAAGTTAAGAAACCAAACCCCCTAGAGCGACCTGTAGCGCTGTCTCGCATCACAGTGCATTCCTGTACCTCTCCGAACTGAGAAAAGTAGTCCTTTAGGGATTCTAATCGCCAAGTTAGATTGCTGACAGCTGTGCTTGGATGGCTACCAACGGATCTTGGAGGTACATACGGTCAGTTGTTTCCCAGTTGAGACCGCCAATAAACATCTTCCTATTTAACGCAGGCATTATTAGTATGAGTGTCTCGGTCTCAGTTACTAACAGTAAAAGAGATAGATAAATAGAAAAGCCATAGGAGATGAGAGAAGAACAAAATGAATAAACAAGAAGAAAAAGGCAAGTAAGGCTTCAATATTGGCTGGTGCCAGGCTGGCGCTCTGTGCCCCCTGAGAACAAGGACAGCATTGTTGATAGACGGCTATTGCGATGTAAGAGCTTATGAACTGAGAATCGATACCATATTGACAGGCACTAATTTGAGTTGAGAAACGGAGAAAACCATTGCAAGAAATGTGTAGGGGAGTAATTTTTTTTGTTTTGTCTCTTTCTCTCTCCTTTTTCTTCTTGCTTCTTTTTTTCATGGTCGCTTCAGGATGGTTCGTCAGTCTGTGACATGCATATACACCGACGGGGGCTGCGACTGGCTGGAAGGCTCATGGTGACAATCAACCTCTAGTCAATAATCCACTGGTTTACTAAACGATCCAGTGGACTGAAGGTCAAACGGAAGACAATTCCTCAGGTCCGGGAGGTATGCGGTGGTGAAAACAAAGACCACAAGCTGAAGCATCTCAGGCGGAATAAGTCAATTGTTTCTCTTTCTCTCTTTCTCTTCTCTGACCAAGGAACTCTGCCTGTCTAATAGTCCGAAGCTAGGTAAACTGTTCGTAACCCCAAAGCCAAGGCACCTACTCTTGTTCTGTTCTCCTCTCTGCACTATCAAGATATCTCGACAAGAAGCTATATAGCATCGGCTGTACTATAGTCGCTCGCGACAATGGCTCGTAGAGACAGGGGTTCGAAGTTTGTCTTTCCGCAATTGTCACATCGACGTTGTGCCGTTGACATATATTCCCACTTTGTCCCTCAAGATGCCAGAGGTAGAATTTGTCCCCACCAAATTGCTCTCCATAGCTAAGCCTGACGAGGGTCTAAAGACTCTCTATCGAAGATTGGCCATAACCTTGTTTTCTCTAGCAAGTATGTTTGGTTTTCCATTGGAGAAAGACCTGGATGCAGGCCGAAGGATTTCATCACTTTCTCCACTGTACCAAGCAGTCACATGTGTAGAAGCCCACCCAGATATCAGCATAGCCACCATCGCCTTCACCAGCTCACACGAGCTCATCCTTATACAGAGCGGTAAAGTGACAATAAATAAAAAGAAAAGGGCATTGTGGGCCCTCCAATATGCCATCGCTCCCAAATGGCCAGATATTAACAAAGGGAAATCGTGTGACGCTAGTAGGATGACCAAGCCAATTCGAGCGGTCGTTCCAATCCCCAACAAGCATATAAAAACTTCAAAACATCCCTAGCAAAAGAAGCTATTACTTACCCATCTTCTTTAATCCCGGTTCCGTGGTGCTCTGTTTCCCCCGACATAGGAGTGGTAGTACTGGCGAATCCAGAGTCTAAATTGCCTGTGCCATGTTGGTGAACTCCATCCTGTAGAAGTTGTTGGTGTACACCGCGGATGTCTTCCGTTTCGATATGAGGGGCTTCGGAGACATGTGTTGTAGGAAGGCCAGCCGACTGAGTCGGGAGGACCGAAGCTGTAGGCTCCGAGGTAATCGGAGCTTCAACGGTTGAAATTGGTTGGTTCGCGGCCTCATCCGCATCGTACCTATCAAGACATTAGACAAGTTCTGGTAAGATGAATTCCGGTAAACTGAAGCGCCATACAGATCTGCAAACAGGTCTTCTTCAACATCCTCTGGTTCGGTCATGGTGAGTTAGTACTAAAAAGCAACGTAAGCGAAGGGCCGAATGGCTGCACTAGAATGAAGTCGATTGAAACAGTTCGATTAGGGATGGAATAGAATCCTGCGACTTTAGTTTGGTGGGGATGAAGTGAGATTCCTTCTCACTACTAACTAGCTATCAGAAGTGAGGAGAGGAATTCATATAAGGTGAATTGGAAAGTTTGGCAGAAGAAGGGTGAGAGACAGTAGAGCGGAAGGAAGGAAGGAAGAGGTGTGTGTGGTTTACGTCGGAGGTTAGCATGAGGAGAGAGAAAGAGACAGAGAGTTAGTCAGTTTAAGTTAGCCGCTGACCGCGCGAACCTGAGATCCGTAATAAATTTCATTCCATTTCACCTATTTAGGTATTAAAATTTCCCCCATACATACGCATACATAGGTTAAGTACGGAGTACAGACTAGTACTACGACGTACTAGCATTTAAAATCAGTTTTTGATTGCTTCTTCACGAACAATTTTTATTTATTTTTCTTTCTTTTGGTTTCGTTTTACTAAGAAAGAAAGAAAGGAAGAAAGCTAGCTATTGTACATACTATGAATTGCTTTAGGGATCAATACAAAGAATGAGTCAATATCTAGCTACTCTCTACCATCACAATTTGTTAATTCGTCTTGGCTTGGCTAGTCTACTACGGAGTACTTACACTACTAAGGCTTAAAACAGCATCATGGTGCCGCAAAGCACCCCGCAACTAACCTCTGTCTTAATTTCCTTCCCCCCTACTTTCCTTACTTTCCCCCCATTCTGAATGACCCTCCGCACACCAGTGGCGTCACGCAATGGCTACTAGAAAGTCCCAGCCGCAGGTAAGTGTGTCTAGAAATACTCCTCAAACCAATGCGAGACAGAGCTAACCTGAACTACTTATCTCACTGGTATAGGAGATGGTCCAGGTTGGTTCGTACCTCATGGCCCCATGTTTCACCTCGTTCTAGCTGCTGATATAGCTCCCCGCTCTCAACTTATTAGGCCGGTCTGGGTATGTGCAGCCCTACTAGTGCGAGATATTTCTGTTCAATTAGTTACACACTTTTCTCTCTCTCTTCTGCTCCCCATTTCTTGCTAATCCCTCTTCGAAGGAGAACGGGTTCGCCCTTCTGGAAGGGAAGATCAGTTTCCCAGAATCACGCCCCCCCCAAATCCAATGATCAAAGTACTGTTGTTGGCTCTTCATATTCCCACGCAAACATCTTGAAGTGAGCTTTGTTCGCCCATATGTCATAATTTTTAGAAGCTCCTCAAAATACATTGGACTAACTTAGTGCGTTTGGCAGAGGTATATCGCAACAGCATGCGCGCCCTCGGACACCGCCCCGATCGTCGTCTACCAATCCTCAACACTTCTCGCCATCCTCCCATCAGCCTGCATCATGGTCTGCCTCTTCTCGTAGATCGTACACCGGTGTTATGAACCAAGGAGTCGATTCATGGGGTCGCAGTCAAATGGAAGACGAAGAAGAAGACGAGGAAGATGAAGATATTGTCTATGATGATGATGAGGATGAGTTTGGGCTTCCCAGCATTACTAGCATGCGGAAGAAGCAGAAGCAGAATGTCGACCCTCTTCCATCCAGGAGTGTTGACCCAGGCGGTCGAATTGGAGGCAGTGCCTCGGCCCTTAGTGTTGGTTTAGGGAACAGTAGACAGCGTGCCAACAGCTCGGATATTGCAGAGGAACGGGGTGTTCCTATGTACCCAACAGCTAGAAAGGGGGAAGGGAAAATACTTCGGCCTCAGTATAAAGATATTTTAAGAGGTAACGGGTGCAATTTAAGCTGCCGAAGCTTGCAGGTGGCTAATCCTCACTAGATCCTGCAAACGCTTTGAATCTTATCAACCATGCTCCACCCCCCAAGAGTGCAACTCCGAAAGAAATGGACCAATACTCGAGTCGCATTTCGAGAATCAACAAGTTCAAACGCCTTTTGCAGACAAGCACGGTTCCTTTAGCAGAATTAAGAAACTTGGCATGGTCAGGGGTCCCCGATGAAGTACGGGCGATGACCTGGCAACTTCTCCTGGGCTATCTTCCTACGAATTGCGAACGACGTATTTCGACCCTCGAAAGGAAGCGTAAGGAGTATCTAGATGGCGTTCGCCAGGCTTTCGAGCGCGGCAGTACCACAGGTGCTGGGAACCCTCCTGTTTCGACAACAGGGCGCGGCAGAGGGCTGGACGAGGCAATATGGCATCAGATCAGTATAGATGTCCCTCGTACTTGTCCACATATCCAGCTCTATGGCTATGAGGCTACTCAACGCTCGCTAGAAAGGATTCTCTATGTTTGGGCCATTCGACACCCAGCCAGCGGCTATGTGCAAGGGATCAATGACCTCGCCACGCCATTTTGGCAAGTTTTCCTAGGTGTCTATGTTACGGACCTTAATGTAGAAGAAGGGATGGATCCAGGTCAATTGCCCCGGAGCGTGCTGGATGCTGTCGAAGCGGATACATTCTGGTGTCTTACGAAGCTTCTTGACGGCATTCAAGACAATTATATATATGCTCAGCCCGGTATACACCGGCAAGTTAAAGCATTGCGCGACTTAACTATGCGCATTGATGCTACCCTCGCGAAACATTTGGAGAATGAAGGTGTTGAATTTATGCAATTTAGTTTCCGATGGATGAACTGCTTGCTCATGCGTGAAATGAGCGTCCAGAACACCATACGCATGTGGGATACATACATGGTTCGCTACCCTAATTTTGCATATAGGTGAAATGTGCTAACTTTGCGTTCAAGGCCGAGGAGCAGGGCTTTTCACGATTTCACCTCTATGTGTGTGCAGCCTTTCTAGTCAAATGGTCGGACCAATTGGTGAAGATGGATTTCCAGGTAAGTGTATTGACCATTAATGCGGTGGCCAGTGCTGAATGAGAATAGGAAGTCATGATGTTTCTGCAAGCCCTCCCAACCAAAGACTGGACCGAGCAAGATATTGAACTCCTGTTGAGTGAAGCATTCATTTGGCAAAGCCTGTTTCAAGACTCTCGGGCTCATCTTCGTTCCACTGGTGACCCCTCCCCCGATAATGGGTTGCAGTGAAGAAGTCGAGCTGTAATAGGCATACACCCCCTAGCTTGTGAACAAAGGAAGCCAGTTCAGGTTCTTCCCCTTGGGCATAAATGCAAACTGAATAGGAAGCCCTTGTAGAGGAAAACCCACAACATCTTCCAAAAGCGGTACCCGTCGCATATGCTTGTACATTCCTTTGCGAAGCCCGTGAAATTCTGTCGACATCTGCTGCTTCCGGCATCCTCACGCATTTCTATCGTCAGTATGCGCGCGTGGTAAAGAGAAGAGTGGGGGTGTGTGGGAGAAGGAAAAAAGGAAAAGGGGAGGAAAGAAAGTGCATTTCCGCTTCCACCAAGCCCGGTGGTCCTGTCGGCTCCGCTTTTTCACCATCCCGGTGTTGCGTACATTCATTGTGTGTCTACCTCATGATCTGCAGAGGGCCCACCCTAGAGGGGGGTATTATTCTCATGCTCTATATCATGCCCCGCCATTAGTTTCTACTAGATCGGCCACTTGGGATTTCCGGAAAGGCTATATGGGGGGTGGAGGAGGAGGAAGTTGGGTTGTTTGTTTCGCTTTTCTCTTGCAAACCAAATTTTTCAATAGGCCAACTCTGGGTCATGGTCGGTTGGCGATAATTGGAGTTTTGGGAACAAGATGGAAAAACATTCGGGTTGACTGGGAGAGGGAGGCCGCTTGAGAATTCATGCGCGTCGTCAGCAGGTGATCTACCATAACTCATATTTGCACATTGAAGGCGTCTACTCCATAGCTTAACGACAGGCTTTGTGTTGGGCAAAAGCCAAGGTGCAGAATTTAAAATACGATGATTGGTCTGTAGAGTTGTTCAGTTGGCGAGACGTTGGTGTATGAGATCCTGTCAGTGCAGCTAAGCAATCAGGCGCGCAAAGGAAGCACTGTTTAGACATAGGACGCTCTAGGGGTACTACGCAACGTGGATAATATAATGCCGACCTATCAAACGAATTGAGCTTGGAATATTGCAAGAACATAGCCCTGCCCCTAGGTACGTCCTGTGAATCCCACTGGTGTTCGAGGAGCCTTAAAGTAGTACGTAGTGGTAGGTCATTCTAGTAGGGCTCATCTCTGAAGTGCTGGATAATGTAGGGTAAGGATCTAACTACGTTTGGTTAGGATACTGCGATAAGATAGATACGGGAGCGGGATAATGTTCTTGCGTTCATTGCCTCTTTGAAGCATGAAAAACAACTTCCTGCTACCTCGGAATCTTGGTATTTTTAAACTTAAAAGTTGCCCAGTCTTGCTCCGTATCTCTGGTCAAGATGGCTTCCGGGAGGAAGGACTTTTTGAGCCAGCCGGCCCCCGAAAATTATGTTGCCGGCCTAGGTAGAGGTGCAACTGGCTTCACTACTCGTTCGGACCTAGGGCCTGCGCGTGAAGGTCCCACGCCAGAGCAGATTCAAGCAGCGCTCGAAAAGAGGGCACAACTGCTTGGTGCAGCCCCTCCGACAGCATATGGCGCAGGACGTGAGAAGGGTGGCAAAGAAGATAAGGCCGAGGAAGAGGAGGACGATGAACGTTTTCAGGATCCAGACAATGAAGTTGGGCTTTTCGCATACGGACAGTTCGATCAAGAAGATGACGAAGCAGACCGGATATACAGAGAAGTAGATGAGAGGATGGACAAGCGCCGGAAAGCAAGAAGGTTGGTACTCTCCCTTCCCCTCACTCCCCGTTCACCTCTTTGATGGTGCAATTTGTTCATCGGGTTCATCCCCGGTTGTCTGGATAGAAGACCGACTTGATTCCTTCGCCAACTGTAGGGAAATCCGGGAACTTCAAGAACGAGAAGACTACGAACGGAAAAACCCGAAAATTCAACAGCAGTTCGCCGATCTAAAGCGCTCATTAGCCTCCGTCTCCGAAGACGACTGGGCCAACCTCCCCGAAGTTGGAGATCTTACAGGCAAGAATAGACGAGCTAAACAGAACCTCCGGCAACGCTTTTACGCAGTACCGGATAGTGTCCTCGCCAGTGCAAGAGACTCCACCCAGTTCGAGACCACCATTACGGATGACGGCGCTCATACCGACATTCAGGGGGAAGGAGTGGACGGGACAATAACAAATTTTGCGGATATCAGTGCTGCTCGTGACAAGGCCCTTAAAGTCAAGCTTGACCAAGCAGCTATAAGTTCATCTGGGGATTCGGCATCTGGAAGTGCCACTAGCATTGATCCAAAGGGTTATCTCACGAGTCTCACTCAGTCCGAGCTAAAAGCTGGCGAAGTGGAGATAGGCGATATAAAAAGAGTTCGCGTTTTGCTAGAATCTGTGACGAGGACTAATCCAAAGCACGCACCTGGGTGGATTGCACTTGCTCGTCTGGAGGAACTGGCTGGTAGAATTGTGGCTGCTAGAAACTGCATCGCCAAGGGATGTGAGCTATGCCCAAAAAGTGAAGATGCGTGGCTTGAGAATATTCGGCTCAATGAAGATCATAACGCGAAGGTAATCGCTGCAAATGCTATTCAGAATAATGATCGCTCCACAAGACTCTGGATTGAAGCTATGAGGTTGGAATCTGAGCCTCGTGCAAAGAAAAACGTTCTTAGACAGGCCATTCTCCACATTCCTCAATCAGTTGTCATTTGGAAAGAAGCTGTCAACTTGGAAGAAGACCCTGCAGATGCCCGTCTACTTCTCGCAAAGGCAGTTGAAATGATACCATTGTCGGTGGAGCTATGGCTTGCCCTTGCCCGCCTCGAGACACCTGAGAACGCCCAAAAGGTCTTGAACGCTGCTAGAAAAGCTGTCCCTACGAGCTACGAGATATGGATTGCTGCTTCACGACTCCAGGAGCAAATGGGGACTTTTAATAAGGTGAATGTGATGAAGAGAGCTGTACAGTCCCTCGCTAGAGAGAATGCTATGCTTAAGAGGGAGGAGTGGATAGCAGAAGCCGAGAATTGCGAAGAGGAGGGAGCTATTCTCACTTGCGGGGCGATTATCCGCGAGACTTTAGGATGGGGTCTGGATGAAGACGATGATAGGAAAGACATTTGGATGGATGATGCAAAATCCAGTATTGCCAGGGGCAGGTACGAGACTGCGAGAGCCATTTATGCCTATGCGTTGCGCGTGTTTGTCAACCGCAGATCTATTTGGCTTGCAGCCGCAGACCTTGAACGTAACCATGGTACGAAAGAAGCGTTATGGCAGGTCCTCGAGAAAGCTGTGGAAGCTTGCCCACAGAGTGAAGAGCTATGGTTGCTCCTTGCGAAAGAGAAATGGCAAACTGGAGAAATCGACGAGGCCAGACGAGTGCTGGGTCGCGCCTTTAACCAGAATCCCAATAATGAGGATATTTGGCTTGCTGCTGTTAAGCTCGAGGCCGACGCCCGGCAAACAGAGCAGGCTAGAGAGCTCCTTGCGACTGCTCGTCGGGAAGCCGGAACAGATCGCGTTTGGGTGAAAAGTGTCGCCTTTGAGCGACAGCTGGGTAATGCAGATGAGGCGCTAGATTTAGTAAACCAGGGCCTCCAACTATACCCAAAGGCGGACAAGCTTTGGATGATGAAGGGTCAAATCTATGAATCCCAGAATAAGTACCCGCAAGCCCGGGAGGCATATGGAACAGGTACTCGTGCGTGTTCCAGATCTGTTCCATTGTGGCTGTTGGCTTCAAGACTGGAAGAAAAGGCTGGTGCTGTCGTCAAGGCCCGCTCTGTTCTTGACAGAGCTCGGCTTGCTGTTCCCAAGAGTGCTGAATTGTGGACAGAAAGCGTTCGAGTTGAACGGCGTGCAAACAATATCGCCCAAGCCAAGATCTTGATGGCAAAGGCATTGCAGGAAGTGCCAACATCTGGATTGTTATGGAGTGAGAGTATCTGGCATCTCGAACCGCGGGCACAACGGAAGGCTCGCAGTTTGGAGGCTATCAAGAAGGTCGATAATGACCCGATATTATTCATTACAGTGGCGCGGATTTTCTGGGGGGAGCGTCGGCTGGAGAAAGCAATGACATGGTTTGAGAAGGCCATTGTGTCCGACAGCGACCTAGGGGACGGCTGGGCTTGGTATTACAAGTTCCTATTGCAACACGGAACAGAGGAGAAGCGGGCAGATGTGGTATCGAAGTGCATCTCTACAGAGCCCAAACATGGCGAAGTCTGGCAATCGGTGGCTAAAGATCCTGCTAACGCGCACAAGTCGACCGAAGAGATTTTGAAAATGGTTGCCGAGCGACTTGTGTAAGTAATCAACACCGCATAGTTTTGTCCAAAATTGGCTTATAATCTATATACTTCAAGGTTGTAAAGTTTTGGGGTTGGTGGAGAAATGAGAGACTGTACCAGTGAGCCTTAGGATTAAGAATATGAGTAAATAAATTCTGATACGAGGAAACAGTAAAGATAGGCCTGGTAAGATCAACGTTAACACGTCTCTGGCACCCCATAATTCATTGTGACAACAAATATAGCGGTGAGATGGAACAAAGGGGGAATAGTGTATAGAGTAAACAAAAGCAAGCTAGGAACAGTGTGTGCGTAGTATGCCAATTGCCTTCATGGCTCTCAAAGTATATATAGGTCTCAACCGCCGTTCAGATATACGGCAAAGAAAGGAAAAGAAATAGTAAACCGAGGAGTGGGTATCGAACGAGTTTGCCGCACATTCAGAAACCTTCATTCTTTTCTTTTCGTTTCTGTTATGAATCATCGTAGACGAGATATCTACCCATAAATTGGACTCTGTGGCGACTCTTTGAAGCACATACCATGCGCGTCGCACTCGAGAACTACCATGGTCGAGTTCTCAAGGAAGACTCATGGGAACCCAGGTCCTCAAGCGCGCCAAGTTGTAAAGGGAAAGAGGCTCAAGGAGACCGAAGAAGGATAGAAGACGAATCGGACGCTTGAACTCCGTGCCAAATCAAAGTAGATAATGTCACACCAAAAACAAATTCCCTTCACACTCCAAGTACGCCTTTGGACCCTGGTCGAAATGCCACTGCTTTGGTCGCATAGGACCGTATACTTACAATAAGTCAAAGAGAACACCAAAAGGAAGGGGAAATCAAAGAGGAAGAGGAGGTCCGAAATTATAATGAATATCATGATGGAAAGAAAGCAAGGGAAAAAGAGGGAGGGGAAGGATCAACAGGCCATGGACAAGCACTCGTCCAGTAAAGACCCCAGCTGTTCTCGGTCTGCCATCGTGGCACCTTCCCATACAACATCCCCATCATCATCAACCTCCATTATCTCCGTCGAATTGTTCAACTTCATACTATCCTTGGGAATCTCCGCCACATCGTCAGCTCGGTCTTGCTTGTCTGTTTCAAGCTCATCCTCAAGGTAGCCGCCCATTATTTGATCCACAATCAGTGGCATATGACTGAGAACTCCCCCACCAAGCTCTAAAGCCAAACGGAGGTCTCTGACCCCGAGGGGCTTTCTAACGCTTGCTTCTTTAGCTTCGACAGGTAGCAAGCCTGTCGCACCATCTTTCACAATCTCCCCGCGTGTAAAAGCTAATTCTTCCCGTTCAAGCTGCTGGCGATACTTGCGCATCATCATACCATTAATAGTGCCGGATGGTCCGTTAGACCTCGTCCGAGAGAATACGACAGATAAAACTTCCTTCACAAAAGTTTCCGTTGCAATGGCCATAAACTCAGCGCAGGGTAGCCCTGCGCCACTAACAATTGACTCTTCGTAGCATATAGGGATCATACGAGCATGAATGGATTCAGCATCTGGGAATTCACCAGTCTCTGATGCCAAAGGTTGTGCATAGCGTTTTCGAATCTCCAACTCCCAATCTACCGCCAAGCAGTGTGGTAAGCATCCCTAGACCCATAAGTGAGACATTAAATTTATTACACCTACTTGTTTTATTCAGGCCGCCTGCACTTGCCGGTACTTGGCTGGGCAGCTTTATTTGTTTCGCCAAATGATATTCCTCTAACCCGTTCGGTGTAGTCTCAACGGGGTCATGCTGATCGAGACCATTGTCAGAATGGATTACGCACTCTAATGGTCGGCTATAACGTTGTAATCGTACCTCAGGAATTGCTTTTATTCGCCGACGATCTCTAGGAGGAAGCTGCATGACCTCCGTCTTTAGCCTCTGCTCCGCTGCATCCCCTGATGTCGGCTTCGAGACCACCGACGGTTTGTCGTTCGCCGACACCCAACTTGCAACTCCATGATCCGGAAGGTCCCTTGTGAGGTTCCCAATAATTGCGCATATGAAATTATTATGGAGGTGTTCAGTTTTCTGGTCGGCGCAAATTATATGATCAACGCGAGACGAGAGTTCATTCTGGTTCAATTGTCCTATGATAGAGAAGAGCGACGTTAGCTCATCCTTCAGAAAGTAAACATATCTTGAAGAAGAACAAAAAGGAAATGGATAAGGAAAAGTAAAAGTAAAAAAAAAAAGAAGAAGAAGAAGAAGGACTGGAAGGACTGGGCCAATTTCTGCTATGCGTTCGTACCTAGAAGGAAGAGAGTAGTGGTCTCCTTGTACTCAGGCCAGCTGTCGCCGATAGCGGCTTTCAGTTCTGTATAGATAGGCTCAAGATCCAGTCGCGGGACAGATATCAGGGCTTTAGTAGACTTCGAAGTCGTTGAAGTGCTAGGGGTCGCATTTTTTGAGGGAGTTATTGCGGTCGATGTAGACTCAGTCCGACTCAGAGCGGCCGGATCGATCTGCATGGTTGAGAGGCTCGCAGAAGCGCGACGGGCTGCGCGAAGCCGGGATGGCGGGGAGAACTAGGCCTTCATGAAGCAGAATACATCCAGAGAAACCCGAAAGACAGTTTGATATTAGTAGAAGACGAAAGCATGCGAGGAACGAAGGGATCGCGATCGGAAGGGCAGTGGGTCGATGAGCGAAGTGATGGAAGGAGGTTGAAGTTGATAAAATGCTTGGGTTGGATTTCTTCTTCCCCGCCAAAAAATGAGTTACAAAAGTCACTGGAGTATCCTAGTGAATGAAGCAATACAAAGACTACAAGAAAGGACTACTTTTGTTTCGTAATGTTTATCGATCCTGTATATTTAGAGATTATTACATATGTTTACATGCGCTTCGTTATCTAAAGGAACGCAGTCGATTTAGAGGGGGGAAAAGAGCCTAATCATATAGCTTCACAATGTCTTCGTCGAGTACTCCAAACAAGCAGCTGATTTCCGCCATTATTCCCTCGATCTCTGTCGACAATTGACCAGTAACTAAAACTAAAGATGAATTAGTCAATATTGTATGAACAGTTCACGCCATATCGTGCAACAATATGGGATTTAAAACACGAATCGCTGTATAGCCTCGACTTACTGTAAGCATACAATAACGCATAGTCCTCGTCCGTAGACAGGCGCGATGCTTCATGATCCTTGCGATAGCGGAAAAGGCGGGCAAGAAGCCGGTCTCGGGCATGTTCAATGCTAGGAAGGACGTCGCTCAGCGGGTACTCGAGTTTCATAGACGAGGCCATTACTATACTTGCGGTTAGAATTGCCCTTTCTGGTTAATCCCCTACAATCCCCTACACTCACCTGACAATAGATGGCTGATGCGCGACGACAATTGCTGCCTTTCCTTATCGGTATATTGGAGAATACTAAGCTCGCCTTCGGACGCTGTCATATTTTTATCAAGCTCAATATTGATCGCAAGAAAAGCGTCTACCATACTCCTTGTGCGGCAGAGAATGTTACTGTATGCCAAATCAGGGAATGGGCGTTTCAGCTCAAACTCGGAGCGGGCGGACGCCTGAAGAGATTCCAAGTGCGAAAGGAATCGTTCAATCTCCAGTTTCTCCCTTGGGCTCATGAAAACTGAGTTATCCGTGTTACTAGTCATGGTAGACAGCGGGCCGCGTTTCCAGAGTAGACTCATTCGAAGCCATAAGAGGCTTAGACCATCTTTCAATCTTTTCCTCGCGCTGATAGGCCAAATCACTCGTGTGATGATAATACCCCAGATACAGCCAGACAGAACAGATGCAACACGATGAAGAGCAATCTCAGTTATAATCGGACTTTCGCCCCCTTCGTCCTGGTCATCGTTCCCTTCCTTCTGGCTCAGGGAGTACGCGTACAACACCGAGAGGTTGTATGTAAGCATGATGAAGCGGCCCATCGGACCTTGCCCTTTGACAATTATGAGATACGACGTCCACGTAGCCATGAATAGCCCCAGAGATGCGAGGCCAAACACGTTCCCACCAGTCACGAACCACGAAATGACGGCGCAGAGTGCCCCTAAGCTGGTACCCAAAAAACGGGCATAGCCGGTGGTGTTTGAAGAACCGATGGTCATCGAACAAACTAGCATGTACGACAAAAGACCCCACTCGCCTCTCCAATGAGAGTAAAATGGTCTTGTGGACGGGAGAAATGATGGCAAAGCATAGAGTGCCGCACCTGTACCTACTTTGATAGCAAACTTGGTATCATCCCGTCGAAAGATCTTGAGTGACTTCCAGATACGATAACCAAAGCTTTTTTCCCCCGACATGTTTCCCGGAAGGAGGGTTGATAACGATGTTTTACTGTGTGGCTCAGTGTTACCGACCACCAATTGAGGCTCAACACCACCTTGTACGAAACCTGCTTCAACCAATGGCCGCTCTGGATGCCAGTCAGCATAATTTTAACCGTTTAGGCCCATGTCAGCTGAGACAGCATACCAGTATCTTTTGCTCTTACCCAAGCATTTCGTCGAGACCAAAACCTCAGCCAGTTCCAGGATCTACCACTAGGCCTCTCCTCAGCTTCAAGTTGCAACTCATCAAGGATTGCTAGCAGCTCCTTTAGCTGTTCACCGAATTCCAGAAGCGAAAAACTAAAATGGCCGCAGCTGGCAGCAACTTCCTCAAGATCCGCTTCGACTTCCAAGGTCTGGATGTCTAAGACATCCTTCTGTCGATATATAGTCTTCAACGCCTCTTCTCGGGATCCTCGATAGAGATCAAGTGCCCGGTCAAGACTGGTGCGGAACCTACTATTGATTGCGACTCTGTAATCCGGTGCAGGCTTGAAAGGAATCTCCTTGAAGATTTCTTTTAAAGTGAATGCAAGCGATCGCTATTAATGATTAGTATCTACCAACATGTAGTGGTTATTGGGTGCCTCGTTACCATCGAAGGCCCTAAATGACCGATAAATAGTGCGAAAATATCCGCAGGAAGAAGAACGTGATCAGTTTCTGAATCAGAAATCTCTCTTTCCGGACTTGAATTCGGCCTGTCTCTTCCTGAATCCGAGACCTCTTCTTCCGGCCTCTCATCTATCGGCTCCAAACTTGGTCGCTCCTCATGTACTGACCATGGACTAGGTAAAGATTCTCGATGAATCCCATTTATAATCTCTGCTTCGCTATTGTACTGCATTGGCCTGGCAAGTTTGGTTTGCTTTAGCAGCTGAAACTGCAGGAGAGCCGCACTGCGCAAGCCGCCCATGTTATGAGTGATGTCTTGTACCCAGCGTACAAGTTTTTTCTCCAGCCTGTACTGTCTCTCTGTACCTGCAACAAAATGCTCCAATTTCGCTTCTCTTAATAGTTTGTCAAGCTGACTGTATGCTTGCTTATGGCGCGCAGCTGCACTTAGGTATTCTTCAGTCTGAAGCTCCTCTTCAGATCCAGTGAGGAAGCTCTCAGTAATCAAGGCTAGCATCGTTGCTAGCGTCTCGGTGACAGTGGTGAGGTTTGACCGTAGCTTTTTCCGTGCAGATATTGGAAATATCATAAATGACACAGCCATGGCCGCAGCTACACCCATCACGACCATTTTCAAAACCTGAAAAATTTTAGCGAACGACAAATTCCCATTCTGTACTGAGCCTTCTTTTGTCAAGACGGTAATGGACGACAGCGAAGCAAGGGAACAGGCGACGTTCACAAGGGGGTCGCCCAGTCTTTGCTTTGTCCATCCAATAAATCCTAAACCACCTCCACAGAAGACTATGAGAACTACAGCATGGCCCAGTGGGAGTAAGTCAAGGGTGTCCTGAAAGAACCTAGAGACACACATGCTTGTCAAAGAGATGAAAGCAGCGTAGAGAAACGCTAGGAAGGCACAAATTGATGCCTTGTACATGCTCCCTTGAGACCTTGCTGGGTGGAAGTAGACTGTAACGGTGGCCACAACATGCTTGCCATCTTGATGGCCTAGCCACGAAGCGATCGCTGGCACGAAAGTTGCAAGCGATCCCAATAAGTAGGCTAGGCTGCATTTCAGGACACCGATTCCTAGCTCAGTAGAAATAACTCGATGTATCCAAAGTTCTGTTTTTCGCACCTTTCTCCATAAGCGTAAAGGTATCCCTTCCCGGCCCACGGAATATTGTCCGGAGAGTAGCCCGCGGCGTTCTTCGTCATCGTGGCCATTCGATTCGGGATGAGGGCTTCGTAGAGTAACTAGACCTCTCAAGCGTTGACCGGTTTTAGGTAGGACAAACGTCGCCTGCCGCAGCTTCGTATCAAATTTGTGGTTAGCAACGGTGGCTCGTCCTCTTTCTCTTTTTCTTGAACACCTTCAACCAGAGATCTTGCCATGGTACCTTCTTCGGTCGCAAAAAGCGACGGGAACTACTCGACGCGTCCTCAGACAGAGACATTTTATGATCTCATTTTGTTTTTCTTTTCTTGCCTTCCTGGAGGCGCGCAGGAGACTCCAAGTGTTGTCAAACCGGAGCTTGCGGGCGCTTGATGTACACAGTGGCTATGACGATCGTCGCTTGTTCTATCCGCTGTTGATCACCCGCCATCTTATCACCACGGCCTAAGTGAATTAGGAACACGCATACTTAGGCGATACTACTGCTAAAAGCAGCTACAATATCCTAATACCTAACTGTAAATACTGTACTTCATTGTATGTATGTACACTTCGAAATCCGAGGGGAAAGATAGTGAAATAAGGAAGAGGCAGCACAGAGATAACGTTCCTCTCACACATACGTATATCATGATCGCTGCTGTCCCAAGTCCATTTCACTTTACTCTATTCCAAACCTTCCACTTTCCACAACTTGACTGCTGCATCCGCACCAGCCGATGCAATCTTCGACCCCGACACCCAGGCTACACCGTTGACACCTTCTTTGTGAGCATTAGTAACTTGAAGCCACTCTCCAGGTTTGGCCAAGTTCCACACGAATATATTGGTGTCCAACGCTCCGCTCACAACGTGTGTACCGTCTTCGTTCCATGCAATGGAAGTGATCCGCGAAGTATGTGCCGTCCAACGGTCTGTGACTAGACTGGCATCGGCGACGTTGTAAACAAGAACGCGACCGCGTGAATCACCAACAGCCAGCAGGGAACCGTTCGGCGAGAAAGCCAATGCGGACACGGGATTCCGAGAAGCTTTAATATCCGTCTTAGGAATCAAAGTAGCGCCCGAGATTTCGCAAATTTGAACAGTTGAATCATCGCTGCCGATGGCTGCAGTGCTTCCATATGCTGCCACAGCAGTTATGGTAAACTTTGACTTGAAGTCGCCAATCTTCTGGCCGTCTTTGTAAATCTCAACACTCTCCGAGGTCCCTACCAATACCGCTTCAGCTGCAGCGATACCCTTAGGCTGTCCAGATAGCTTGGAAGAGCTTCCGTTGTATGTTTTAGCCCCAACGTCCACAGATCTGATGGTGTCATCCCAGGCCACGCTGTAGATTCTACCATTGCCTTCCTCTATCGGCGCAAGGCCTGCAATATACGTCAAGTGACTTTCGCCGTCCACCTCCTCCGCAGTTCCAGTGGGCACGTCCCAGCTGCAGACTCTGCCGTCGAAACTTCCAGTCCACAATGTGCCATTGTCGCTACTGGAGTGGGACTGTGTCAAGGATGTAATGTTTTTCTGGTGGCCTTGGATGACCTGTCTAGGCTCAGGAGTACCTTCAGCGAGATAATTCAGATTGCCACCCAGTGACAAACTGATAAGCAGATTGTCACTTCTGCCCGGGGGCCAAACCACGCCGACCTGCTGGTCTTTGATATCTGTACTTCCCTCTCCTCCAATGTTCCATGTTTGTGAAACTTTACCGGCTTCCACATCCCATACCTTGACGGTCTTATCGGCACTCGCAGTTACGAACTTCCGAGAGTCCTTGGACCATGAAACACTGAAAATACTACCCTTATGCTCACCTTCCCCAATCTGGCCCCTTGACTCTCCCGTCTTGCCATCATAAAGCCAGATCCTCCGGTCAGCACCAACGCTAACCAACGCTGAGCCATCTGGACTGAAGCCGACGCCATAAATATAATTAGTGTGTTTGTCACGGATACCCGTGTTGAACTTGAAAGGCGCTCCATGGTAGAAGACTAAATTCTTGTCATCACCAGCAGCAGCAGCTCGCAGAGGTCGTTGTTGCCTAATCGAAACGGAGTTAATCTGTTGGGTGTGGCCATAAATTTCCCCGACGGTATTTCCACTATCCCAAGTAATGCAGTGGCCATATCGTTGTTTCCCCTCACCAACCGCGATTATACGCTGGGAATCCCCATCCCATGCGAGATCATTGATCCTACCATTGACAATACTGTATTCACCCTTCGTATGCCCTTCGCCGACGCAGTCCCAGACTCGAACTAATCCAGTTGCATCACCGCTAGCGACGTAGAATCCAGACGGTGAAAACCGTGCGACTGTAGTCTGAGCCTTATGTTCGGTGTACTGCGTCGCGATGGCGGGGTTGTCGATTGAACGCAAGAATATGGATTTATTGGCCTTAGGCCTCACTTCCCGTTAGTCAAGATCTTCCGATATCTCTTTAAAAGAACGATAGGTTGTCTTGTATTTACCGCATAAGCAAGCCGTTCGCCTTTGGCATCCGACGAGAGGTGGGTGGGTTGGCCCCTGGTGGTAGAAGGGCTGGCCGCCCAGATGAAATCTGAAAAGTGTTAGTTATCCAGGATCGCATGGAAAAGGGTAAGTAAGGTCTTGACCGTTCGTAATTGACATGGCTGTACCAACAGACAATATCAGCAGTGAAAGGAAGGGAGAAATCCGGAATTAGCAGAAGGTAAAGGGGAGCGCGAGCGATGTTGACAGCCATAGATGTCTCCTCCGGTTGACGTATTTATCGGTGGGGAATGTGAGCCACGGACGGGACAACTCGTTCCTGTCTTATGTCCAGGCAACCCTCATTATTAGAACCTTGTACAGTAATAGTAGATATTCCGGAGATAGTAACTATTCAATCAATAAAATTTCTGGCGGATAAATTACATGTGCAATCCCAATTTTCAGTGATGACTATGTTTGAATATAGAAGTACAGTGTCTGGCTCCGAAGGTGCCCGACATCGAGATTTGAAGCCGCAGGAATTCAAGAAAGGTATAAGCAGTTCTCCATATATCCTGCATACAAGTTCCCTGTTCGTGTGGCCTCAGTTGCTTCAGAATATGCTGCTTCCATCTACCTTCGCCTTCAGTTCCGCCGCCAGAATCTCTGGATGTCTATGGACACTAGGCATCAGACCAAGACCAATAGCCCTTCGGATAGCCTTTGCAATTTTCCGTTGGTTGACAGGTCGTAGACCAGTTGTATTTCTATGCTTTATACGTCCCATCGGGGTGATATACTCGGACATGATCGAGAAGTTCTGCGTTAACACAAAAGAAGTTAAAAATCACTGAGAATGCCCGAGCCAAGGAAAAAATACAATAATAGTAATCGTTCATTTCATAACCGCACATACCTTGTACAAGTCTAGCGGGTTCATGTTCAAAGAATCAAAAGCATCTGTGGCTGGGCTATAGCGCTTCCTCCACTTCTTCATCTCGGCAGCACTGAGATCATGAGGTGTGTAAATATCGCCTGCTCGCCAATCACGAGTTTGGTATTTCTCTAAGATTCGACTTTCTCCTTGGGTCTTCTGGTCTTCGATGAACTTTTGGCGGTTTGGTACACGACGACGGCTGAATACTCTTGGTCCTATTTTCGGGACAGTTAGTGCCGGTCGAAGTAATGTCTTGAGAAGTACTCGACTCTGCAGGAAACACGGGCGGCTGCATTGTTTGGATATTCACATACTTTGATTAGCACTGGCAGCACGCTGATAAGCAGCGGCATCTGTGGCGAGAGTCGAATTCCACCGACCTGCAACCATAGAGCTCATGGTCGACCCGAAGGTGCGCAATGGAGACGACCAAGACAAGAGACGACCAGTCATATTTGAGAGCCGGGTGGCGACCTCAGTTCTATCAAAGCAATTGAGGAGCGTCAATAACAGCTTGCAAGCATTCAATGGTGGATGGGTTGGGTTGGGGGAGTCGCAGAGTGGAGCGCATTGAATTTAATATCTTTTCGGCGCGCCAAGAGCCGCAGGACACCTCCGCGGCAACTCTAGAACTCCAGTTCACATTCTTTCTTCTATACTTCCAATGCTCTCCCTGTTACCCATTGTATGTTCGTTCTCAATACTTGGGTACTTTTGAAGCATGCTGCAAATTGGATTGATTTAATTTCTCAAAACTTCCAATGATAGTGTTCCTATTTGAGGAATAGAGGCTTATTCTATTAACACTTTTTCTTCATAGCTTCATTCTATACTACAAACATGCAATCTCACCTCAGTAGAAGGGTTTTCCGTGCAATACTGGACAACGAGCCGCTGTCTTCCTCACAATGCCGTAATCGACTACTACATAATCTCCGAACGTACCGATCCCGAGGGCCAGTCGTCACCAGCACGTATCACTTCCAGCGACGTGGGTTTTTCGCATTCAATATGGGACCATCTATCTCTCCCCAACCTGCGACTCTGCCATCGGAGGCTGGCCTAAAACCAATGAGCGATCTGATGAGAGCAATACGTGACAAAAGCAGGGGGCCTGCAGTGAGTGTTCTTGCGAAGGCCTTTCAGGATTTCTTTGCTGCACGAGCGGACATTCCGGGAGTCATTACGGGCTTTCAGGCCCGTTTGCTCATCGTGACTTGGAAGCACTTGCGAGCTAATGAGGGTGATCTGGAGCCCGAAAATTGGAAATTGATCTTCTCTACTGAGAACCTAGAGAACGTGCTATTCGTTCTGTCCCAAGCAAGATGCCTGCCAGAATGCCGCGAAGTAATCCAAAGATTAGCTCGCTACGTATTTCTGGAACTTTGTGCGGACCATGGGTTTGGTCCCAACCATATAGGTCGACCCGCGCTTGTTGCCTATATTAATATTCAGGCTTTGAATGGCAATCCAGAAGGAGCAAGACATATCGTTGAGAAGTTCTGGAATAGGCTTTCCAAGACCAATCCCTCCCCTTGGCTTACGGTCATGAAGGGGTTTGCCATAAATGAAGATAGGCGTCTTCTCAGACGGACAACCGAGGACCTTCACGACTTTGGCATAAAATTTGACCCTACCTCCCACGAAGAGTTGCTCAAAGTCCTCATTGGACAAGATCTCCTGGCTGCAGTGAAGATAATGTACGAGTGCCCTTTGTTTGATGGATGGGAGCCTACCCTAGCTACGAAAGAAGCCGTTATCGAGTATGCAATTCTGCGTTCAGAAACAGCGTGGGCCAGGCCTATCTTCGAGTCACTTTCGCAAAGGCCAATTACGGAGACCATGAATATCACATTGCTTTGGGAAGCAGCCCATGGACAAGATGCGTCTGCACTCGTGGAAAAGGTTAGAATTTTAATTCAAAATAGTCCAGAAGCCAAAGCATCGCTCACAATTGAATGTGTGAACAACTTGATGGCGTATGCCAATTTCACCAACAAACCTCAATTGACTGCTGAGTATGCTGCTTTGATCCCGCGTTGGGGTCTGCAGCCCAACTCCCAGTCGCGTTTATTGGAACTCGAATCTTATATACAAGCCGGTGACGTGGAAAGAACGTTAGTCCATGTTGAGGGCTTGCATGGCGTCAACGAAATGGCTCTTGAAAATATGTCTATCTCGCTGATGAATAAGTTGATAACAATGCTTTGTTTGTCGGGCCAGGGGGATGCCATATTCGATCAGGTGTCATCCTTTCTTGACCCATTGTTCGAGAATAATGTTCGGTTAGAGCCTGAGACGCTCGCGGCACTAACGCATATGTTGCTCTACCGTCGTGACTGGGAAGGGGCATCGGAACTCCTTCGACCGCGCCTGGCATTATATGATGACGAGGGAAGATCGAAGATACGTAAAGCGCTCACTGACTATATCTTGGACCTTAACCAAGATGGCGCAGATGCATGGGAGGTGTACGGGTTATTGCAGCTGGCGTTCCCCGAAGCAAGCGTAAGCACGCGAACCGACATCATGACAGCATTCTACAAAAGAAACCGGAGTGACCTAGCCTACCTAGTGTTCGGGCATATGCGGCAGGCGGAAAACTTTGCTCGGCGTCCAAAGCCAGACACCTATACCAAATGCTTCCGGTGGATAGCTCGAACGCGTGATGCAGAACATCTGGTGCTTGTTCACAACATGCTCAAATTAGACGTTGAAGTTGACCTCAACATCAAGTTGCTAAATGGGCTAATGCTTGCTTACGCAGCTTGTGACATGCCCGAGAAAAGTATGGAGGTGTTCCGCCAAATCCTTCAGTCGGAAGAGGGTCCCACGCATAAGACAATTGCTATCTTCTTCAAATTATGCGGAAAGCACCACAATGGCACACAGGAGGCAATGAAGATGATGGAAAAGGTCAAACTTCTCGAAATCGAAGTAGATCGGCGGCTGTACATGGCATTTGTCGAAGCTCTCGCTGCGCAATGTGAATTTGACCTTGCTATAGAGGCTATAGACAAGATGCACAGTGAAACAGGGTACCTACCGAATTATAACTCGTAAGTCCTGATGTCTTCCTTTGTAGTTAGTTTCATTGCTGACGTAATTTCTAGCATTGGCCTCCTCTACAACGCAGTTCCATATCAATACTGGAGAGATGAGGTGGAGAAATGGGCCAAGGAGAAATACCCAGAACTATGGGCGCAACTCAGTGAGATCGAGCGCACAGAGGAAGAAGAAGGATCAAAGTTTAATATCACCGGCTACGAAGTCATCGTCTAATTTGGGGCGTGTATGTCGCGTAATGCGTTAGTAGGGCTATGATCAGTTGGATTTGATTTCCCATAGCAGCAGGAGGGAGGCGTTAGGAGATATTACACTAGCACCTTCTACTGATGTTCTATCTATACATATCATAATCTGCAAACTTCTAACCTCCTACCCGCGAAGTAAGAACTGTTTCAATTACCCATTCGAGTCTGCCTTTGAGTGTGAAACATGATCTGAGGGAGGAGAGTGAATGAAGAGCAAAAGTTGGGAGAGATGCAGCAGGAAGAGGAGAGGAGGACTGCAACTGTAACTCTTCCGGCCACCTCCATACGTAGCCAGAGCTCTCTATGAGTCTCTTATCAGTGATAGAATATTTCCAACACAAGATCAATTTGCAGCACTCACTACTAAAATCATGTATTGTGGGCTACAGTAGGCTGCTCTGATACCTATGTTTCAATTGATGCTTTTGCCTAGTGTAAGATACTGGAAGACTCTCCCCATGTTTTAAGCATAGTTTGTATCTCTCGGGGTTTTTAAGAGGTTATCAGGACGCAGCAGCCAAACTAAGGCTAGTATATTATCATGACTATATCTGACCACAACCCTTACGCTTCTCAAATATTAAGTGATAGCTGCCCTGGAACAGATCACCTTAACCAAGCCATTCCGACAAAGAAACCAAAAAGAAAGAGGAGGGAGAGGGAGGGGTCTCCTGAACGCGCTCTTGATGATGTGTATGTATAAATATATATATGATCTTTAAATCTATGTTTGAAGCAGAACGAACCTAGAGGATGGAGATGTATTTAGTCTTCATTACTCGTGACTCTTTTTTTTTGTAACCCGTACATGCGATGGACATGATTGTCATGATTAATTTTTGTAGCACTGCTTATGTGCAGTCATGTATAAACCCGGAAGATGCAATATCATAACGTGGAACATCACGTCGCCTTTCTAAAGCATGTTAAGCCATGGCCTTGGAAAGTCGCTTGGTCATGCTAAGGTTATAATTAGTAAAGTGGACCAGTGACTGGGGCTAGTGAAACCGATGTACATACAAGTCAAAGAAGGAGAACTGGCTAGGGTTGCTGCCATACTCGTATACAAACCGACTTGCGAGGTAGCTGCCAAAGATGGCCCGGAGGTAGTTCTCAGGAACCTATATGTGTCGTTAGTTTTATAATTGATACTGGCATTGAAAGTTGAGACACACCCGCTGCAAGATTGTATTGAGACCAATCTTGTTCAAAAGTAGCTTAGGCAAAGCGTCATCGAGAACCGAACGGCGAAGTTCAATATTGTCCCACAACTCTGTCTTCTGCAACTCCTCATCAAGCTTAGTAATAGCCAGACTGAGGCGATCACTGAGGACGCTGCGGAGAAGGCCGGTTTGCTCATGTTCACGCCAGATGGCCTCGAACTCGAGGGTGGCATTCTGTTTGATGACTTCCTGAACCTGCTTGACATAATCCTGGTAGAATGTGGGAACACTGCCATCTTCACGAACACACATGTTTTCGACGAACTCCTCGTCGTTGAAGGACAACGACGCAAGGACCTCTAATGACGACGAAGTCACACCACCCTTATTTGCTGATGCATCCTTAAACAGTATACAGCCGGACCTTTCGAGCCGTAGTTTACTGTCTTGTGTGATGAACAAGTTGGCACCCTCGACAATGTAGGGGATGGTGGATTTGCCGTTATGAATAAGCTTTCCTACAGTAGAAAGATCAATGGACTCCGGTCGTCCACCGCAAGGGACAAAGACATCATAAGGAAGTTCTCGGCGCAAATGGAAAGTGTTACGGAAGATCATTCCATTGTGGATGAACTCGCCATTCGGCAACTTGACGTTGCTCTCATCCACCAGAACACGGTAGCCCTGGGGCGAGAGTTTAGACAAGTCAAATTCGGAGATAGTCACGCGCTTCTTAGCAAGCCGGACCAGCTCCTCGTGGTCCAGACCATTTGGATCAACAATAACACCTGAACCATCAACGATAGCGGTGTATTTCTCATTGGCCAGAAGAATTTCGTTTGATCCCAGGTCACCATCGGGGCCACCGGTTTGCAGCTTACGAACCGTGGAGGGGTCAATCTTCAACTTCCGGTAGATACCAAGAACATATTGACGAACAGACAAGGTCGTCATGCCGTAAGTATCATGCGGGATACCGCCCAGCTTGGGACTCTTGCCTGTAAAGAATGACTTCCACCAGGGAGCTCCACGATTCCTTGCATGCTCTGTAGCCCAGTCCACCAACTCGGCCGTGTTCTCGTCGGGCCCCATGAAAAGAATCTCATCCTTTCCATGCAAGTCAACGATAGGGTCTTTGATGCCTGGGCTGACAGGAGGCAGCAGGAGATCGAGAATGCTGTCAATGTATTTCTCAAAAGCGACAGCTGCTTTGTCCTGATGGTTTACATCTAAGAGTATCACACCCTTTGCACCACCTTCGGGAATGTCTTTATTTTTGCGCTGTTGGGTGTTGGCTAAATTGTAATTTTCATCGAACAGTGAGCGAGCATTGATGCTGTAGGCTTCTTTGTTCCTGCTCTTGACGATACGAATGCCACCACGAGCGATATCCCGGAACCGTAGATGGAAGCCTCGGAACTCTGAGCTAATAACTAGGAACATGCCATAGAGACGCTGAGGGTACTCGTGTTCCGGTAGGAAATCTGGGTTGAGTCGGAAACTAAGGGCTACCTTAGTGGGCGTGAAGAAGTTGGTCTTGAGGATGGCGGCGTTGAACACGCGGAAGGCGCTCATGACCATCTCGTCGTGTTCATTGGCCACAGTGCTTGAGATGAGTTGTTTCAGCTTCGCACCATCAAGAACTTCGTCAACCTGGAGGCGCAAATAGCTCAGGGTGGGAAGAAAATCATCTTCGGCAGGACCACGTGTTTGAACGTAATGAGTGTTAGCAAAATCCAGGTAGAGCTTGTGGATAAGTTCCGGGTACTTGTTAACGATCTCTGAGATATAGTCGGATGTGAAAGTCTCGGTACGCAACCTCTTCTTGATCTTGGCTAACAATTCTGCGTGGACACTGTTATTGGAGTCCAGAACATCGGTCAGAGAGGTGTACTCAGAGCCCAAGCGATTAAGGAACTGTTGAACAAAGACCCACGCACAATGGGCATAAATGGTCTCCTGCAAGCTAAGACGGCCGACTGCGAAATGATGTTGGAACCTGTTCTGGGGGATGCAGTAGAGAAGAGAGACCTCCTTGATAATCTGGTGAACAGCTGCCTCGATAGGAGGATACTTAGCAGCGATTTCAGCATCTTTCAGTGGGCGAAGATAGAGAGATATGACCGTGATGCCGTTAGAAAAGTTCTCCAGATATTTACGAGAGCTTGTCAGGCGGTAGTAGTGGTATAGATCAGAGAGTGCACTAAATAGACCCATAGCAGAGCCCTGACGATAAGCGACGACCAGCCTTTTTTCGCGACTTTTCTCGATCTCAAACATCTCAATGACAGGACCAGATCGATTAACGGCATTCGTGATGATTTCTTGATAGATGGCCTTTGTATTTTCCGTTGCCTTTTGCAAGAATCTCTTTTCACCGATGATATCAATGTTCGTTTCATTCGGACCCGGGTTAGGGTTAACGAACTGGCACTTGTAAACAAAGTAGCACCGGAGTTGCTGGCCATCGTCCCCAGGGATTGGTGTTGGCGAACGGAAGGTCTCAACCCGATAGCTGTTACCAGGTGTGGAGCCGTTTACATATTTCTTCTCGATTCTCTGCTCATACCGAGGGCCGTCGACCGACGTGATGCCGGGCTTGCTTGTATCAATGTAGACCGCATGATCTTCAGCTTCTTTATCTAAACGGATCTCGAGCTTCTTATCATCACGAGCGTACGCTGCAACCTTGGCAGCATAGAGAGAAAGGATCTGCGTGACGATAGCATCAACGGTCTCGGTTTGGAAGTATGTATCATCAATCCCAAGCTGGTTGTAAAACCATTCGGCTTCTCCAGCGACAAATTCCGTTGGAATAAAGCCTTTGCTTTCCAGCTGGTCCATAACTAAGAAATGCAGTTAGCAGAAGAGAACCTCCAGTGCCATAAATAGCGGGTTGAAAAGCGAGGGAGACTTACCCTGTTCCATTTGCTTTTCTTTCCCTTCGAACTTGGCAGCAATATAGCCCGGATCCTCCTCTGACAAGATTCGGTGCAGGCCACCGCCGGGGAAGCCCAGATGAGTGGGTTGAGGTGACGGTTGGCGCACATTTGATCCGGCTACATTCTCAAGAAACTTGTTATGAGGATGTCTCTGAAATCCAATGGGAGTTCCAGCGCCAGATTGAGCGCCATCATTACTGCCGTAAAGCTTGGGGCCTGGGCGCACGGGTAGGGTGTTGGCGCCATTGAGGTACCCATCCGGCTGTGGGGATGAAGAAGCAGTAGAAGACACCATGGTGTTTAATTAAAGTGCTCCGGACGATGTTCAATTGAGAGAGAAGAGTACGACGCGCTGATGAAGACGTCAAGAGTTAGTCATAGGGTGGGAGAAGAGCTGTGGCGCACGATCTCGAAAAGAATGCTCATTGGAGGGGCGGGTTTGGGTAGAGATAAGAACAACTGGGGCAGGGTGCAGGGACTGGCAGCGATAGAAAAGAACATCGGGTGGACCGCGCCCGATCTCAAAACGGACGTACATACCTCAAAACGACGAGAGAAAAGTCCTCCTTGCTTGATTCTTTTTGTTTATGATTTTCCTCTATTACCTTGGATCTAATTGACCAAAAACAATAGCAAGAAAAGCTCCTTCAGCATAGAAGCTTATCGAGAAAGACGAGAAGTGAGAAGTCGCTCTACTTCTTGGTACAAGCCATGCAATCGACACGTCACCGGGGTGGGACTGTCAACAACTGGGGTATGGAGATATCAAAGATGATATGAATATGGGGCAAAGAGAAAGGAATATTTCTTATATGATCCTATCTATAATCGAAAACTCACAGGAACGGCAGCGGGCTTCAAGCGCTTATAAGCTAAACATTGATTGCTGAGATCATACCCGGCTCTATGCGATCGGCCAGGCACGGGACCGGTCCGGGGCAGTCAGTCCTGTCTGGGAAAGAGTGGATAAGAGTCTCGAATTGTTGATCTGACGCCCATCCTTGTATGAAGTGGATCCTATATGTGGATCGGGTTGATTGATGGGTTAGTGCGGTGTGGTTATTAGTCCAGCATGTAGCCTCCACGTTGCCCCAACTGACAGTAAAATGAATCCCAGTTTGACATCCCTTCTTTCTGATTTCTTTCCCTTTCCAAATACGTATCTCTATGTATCTTGATATATCTTATTGTCCTTGACTTTTCTAGAATTATCTCCTTTAAACCTTTCCATTTTTCTTTTCTTTTCTTTTCTTTTCATTTCGCTTTTTTTTTTTTTTTTTTTTTTTTTTTTTTTTTTTTTTTTTTTTTTTTTTGATCTCTGGATTTTGCCGGTACTGACAGTACCAAGGTTTTTGCCAAGTTTTAGGGGCTCTTATTCCCATTCAGGGATAGTGCTGCTGTAGCGCGAATGAGGCAAGAAGAAAAAATACCTCATCGGAAAGACGTGATTGGCTACCCAAAGCTAAAATTGGAAAAAAAAAATTGCCTCAACGTCCCAGTGTGGCTCGGCCAGCACCTGCCTTAGGCACAAGTAGTTCTACTACTACTTAATAGATTAGTGGTTGACAACAAGAAGAGAATGGCCTGAGATATTGACGATAAGTAGTATATATATAAAAGCTATCTACAGTAACACTTACCGAGTACTAGTACTAGATAATTTTCAGTTGGTGATAAGAAACATATACTCCGTAGGTAACTTAGTTAAGGGGTCTGTTAGTCAGCTGACAAAAGACGCATTGGCCCCAGGTCTTGTGGATTTATCCCCTTGTGCGTAGCTCTCCACTTAGTAGGGCTGTATACCTAGAAATGGCAATTTGGTGTGTCATGGTGGCTAGTGACCTGCAAATCATCATCGACGACTGTTGCATGCAATCGGTTCTGCATGATTCTCCTGCGTAATAACTGATTCAGAAAATGCCGCAATTTCGTAACCGATGGATTGCTAGGCAGCGTCGGTTGAGCGACGTACTTTGTGTCTGTTTACCTATACTTCTATTTGATCAACGTGCGTTTGAATGATGAAATCTTTCTGCAGGAGGCAAAAGGGAGGGAATAACTTGAGCAACATGTGGTTGATTGATACTAGTATATCATATCATATGATCAGAAGAACACAATATGTTGAATTTACTAGATTATACTCCGTAAGCAGAATGGGAAGAAAGATGCCACCTACAGAATGGGATCGAATCATGGGACCACTCAGAATCTTCGGCCGCAAAAGAAAATGGAAGGGCAAAAAAATGAAGTCACGGGTCAGAATTTTTCACGATACTGCGGGGTTAGTCGATCCCAACCATGATCCGTACCTGGATCAATGGCCTATCCAGCACTAGTGATTTGCGGGGTGAATCCGCTCAATCCAATCCCACTGCGCACCGTATTCGGTGTGGTCTCCAAGGTCCCGTTCCCATTATTAAAATGGCTCAGTTCTACCCCATGCTATTACCCCATGGAAACCTCTGTGGGCGCGGGGTTGGTTTAGGCTCTCGCCCGTCACGGTTCAGTGTCTGGACTCTTCTTCTCGGGGTCTCCACTTATCTCACTGTTGAAGGGGCAAGATGGACTTGTGAGGTAATCCCCAGCAAACCTTTATCTAATTTCTCCAACATACATCCATAGTGCCACAACGCGACCGAATCGGCAAAATTCTGGACGGTCTAGAAAGTTCGGTTATGTGATGACGTGATCAGTCACTCCAAGTAGAAGTACTTGAACTGATGATTCATACTAGTACAGGGCAAAAGGGTGAACCAATGATTGGCAGAGAACCCAATGCTCGTGCATATTATTTAACAATGACTGTTTCACCGGCATTTGCAAGAAAAGGAATTGATTATCAACATCGGCGAACTTGTATGAAGCCGAAATTATACAGGCATGCATGTGAAACATTTTTTATTCAAGACGCTGGTATTGCTCGGGACGGTTTGGGATGGTGCAATCTGACAAATGCAGAGTTCATCTGTTCAAGAGATTATGTACAATGATATCCTGGAGGCTACACTATGTCTAGGTGACTTCCTCGTCCTTCCTTTCCTTTTTTCCCCCCTTTGTTCCTGTTGGAACTGAGCAGATTACTCGACTGAAGGACCAATGAAACCACTACGAAGAATCTTGGAATCAAATGTTGTCTTTGAAAGACTGGCTTTGGTAGGGTTTGATAAGCGTAAAAAATATCAGAGATAAGAAGGTCAGGTCAAGGATTGGTCTAAACCTGTTTGTATACATCAAAGATAAGGTACTATCAACTGCCAAGGATGAAATGCATATCTACCTTAGGCAGTAGTGTAAAACTTTCATGTGGTATCCTGCTAACGAATACACCCATCATGGCTAGTGCCATTCTGATAGAACTATACAAATATGCCTGGTGATGTGGTCTTAGGAGGTATGCAGTCGTGAGAGGTATCCTTCGATTTACTCTTGATCTCTAGAAGGACGCTGATTGAACGATGCTCAACCAGGTCTAATGCTAGTGGTGCAGCTTGCGTTGTGGACAGCCTCTCTGCCTCTGCCCAGTCAGGAGTGCTTATGCAGTGAACCGACCAGGTAATTAGATAGCTAGTAAGTATAAGAGTAGAAAATATTGTAGACTTAAGCATAAAAATCACTGCTAGCTAACTCAGGGTTAGCGGGTATTTGGACAGGACTATCTCTAACGGCATGGTAATGTGTGTTGTAGGGGGTAAAGTGCAGTCAGTATAATTACTAGTAAGGAGTAGTCTTTGGCAAATGTCAAGGAATGGTCCTTAATAGTTTCGGTTAGACCTCTGACTCCCTTTGGGATGAAAACAGAGACTATCATGAAATTCTTCTTTGGGAAGTAGAAAAGGCAGAAAAATTGACACAAAGGGAAGAAGGATGAGAAAGAACCAGTAAGGAGAGGTGGGGCAGGAAACCATTTGGTTTACTCCGTAGACACAGCCCCAAGATGCTAAGATACTACAATATCATGTGTTTATTATTGGCCTTGGTAGCTGTTCATAACTAGTAGCGGTGAGCTATGAGTAAATGCAAACATCACCCGATCTACCAAATCTATGAAACTTACAGATACAAACTACTAGTCTAGAATTGCAGAAAAGTCGAACACTACTATATGAATCCACATTTGCGAATAAAGTGCATTGAAGACACTTGCGTATTGAAACATTCGCTTACTATGAATCAGATTATGCATAGTAAGAGATCCATTCTCTCACCCTCAACCGTTTTGCATAAAGGATCGATGGACTAAAGCCTAAACCCCGTCAGATCCCTAAATCTTGAATCAATTAGGCTGAAAGCATGTACTGTGCAGTAGTGATCCCTCCACTCCATTGTTTCCTTTCCCTCTCCATGCTCTCCATATTTTCCGTTCCATGCATATGTATGCTCCCCATAATGCTTCTTTACCAGGTCCACAATGTTCTGTACTTCGTTCGATCTTGTTATTTCCCCAATTCCCGCCCTTTCACCCCGTCGTTATGGCAAGTATGCCACTGGACCCGGAATAAGACATGGTGAGGTGGTAAGGTTAGTCTCTGTTTCGTCTTTTTCTGGACTCTATGATATGCTGATCATTAATGGGTAAAGGAATGAACTAACTAAACCAATAGTGAAGGGGTGATAATATATAGAGGCTGTTAAATATCTTTGTTTGCTTGATTAGTATGGTCGTGCTTACCCTTTCCCCTTTCCTCTGCGGGATAATAGTGTATATCCCCGACCTAATGTGCATAGGAGGCATAACAACGGCTTTTTTCTGACTTCGCAACTCTCATTTTAACTCTCTACTTATCCCTCAATTCTTAGTAGCTTATTTTCCGTTTCGTCACGAGTTAATTGCCTCGGTTTGATAACTGTTAGCCTACCTATTCATTACGATAGAACGTCTATACAAACTTTTGCAGTAAGTATCTACTTCATTTAGTCAAGGCCACACCACCTACTAGTACCTATCATGATATTTTTGCGCCAGGGGAGATAGTCCATATGTTAGTGTACTAATAGTTCGTGGACCTTCAGCTGCTCTTTAAATCAGTCTACAGGGAGTGTTATAGCTTCATTCTCCAGGAATCTGGATCTTGTACAGGACCCACATGAAGAGATCACAGCTTATACTTTCGTTAAGGATCTTTACCCAAGAATTTACCACATCAACTATCATCCACCCAACAACCCGCCCACACCCATGACCGAGATACAGCTGTGGTAATAAAACTAATCTGAACCATACATCAATCACTAAACAGCAGAATGACATCCCCCATCCCCCAGCCTCGCAATCAACCAACCAACCAACTATACTCACTCCGTTCACTGTTACTCAGGATATCTCGCGCGCTATCAAGGCAGCGACGTAGACGCCCAAGTCTGTCCATCTCGAACCCCGACCTCACCTGGGCCTGCAATAATCCCCTCCGCCGCCACCTCCCTCACCCGTGAGATCAAGGAACCTACTTGCCCTCTGGGGTTCGATCGAAGGTAAACGTGCTTAGTCTGAAGATATTGGGTCTCACTACCCATTTTGCTGAGAATATTTACGATGGGGATGTAGCGTAGTTTATATGTTTGTCCTCGAGCGCGAATAACTTGATTTGCTGATATCGCTCAAATTATTTTCGAATACTGGGTTTGTTTAGATAGGGAGTTTGAAATGCAGGATTTGTTTATATTTTATTTTATATTCATTCCTTCCTTTGTCCTCTTTCCTGCCCAAACTGCAATGTATGGCATACGACAGATACTACATTATGAGAGTAGCATGACAATTACCCCTAGAAAAAGTACAGGTCTTTCTCATCCTTGAATTCTGAAACAACACGATTGTATAATTTAGTGGTGAATCTGGCAAACCACTATGAAGCACATCGTATAACCGTCTCAATCGGCGGGCTCGGGCCTCGTATACCACGCATAGTAGCCTTTAGACATTTCTTAACATGTGTCAGGTGCCACGCTGCACATTGGTTACCATGCGGGCACAAACTGGTCAGTGAAGAGAAGTCACCTAGGTCGTTAGGAATGACCTGAGACCCGTTTCAACGAGTTCGTGCCAAGGCCGAAGTGATTTAGGAGCCAAAGTAATCGATCTGTTCATGTTCGTCATCGGTCAGGGGTGTGCATCTCATGTGGTATATTAAGCCCCCGCAAATTGCTTGTGTTAGATTGCTAGCTCGGAGAATATACGTGACGTAACGAAAGATATTTACCACTGGTGACCGAATTGGCAGGGTTTTTGAGGTTCATAGGATGACTGCCTTGGAGCATACTCAACGCTGTTGGAGCGATTCTTCGAACGACGCAGGATCTTGAGCACCAAGTTGATTGTAGATATTCTCCAGTTCTGCTATGGCATCAGAATTGCCTTGAAGTGCGGCATTGTTAAGCTGCTGAATCTCGGCCAATTGTTCTTCTGTCCGCGCCCAACCGCGCAACCGCTCTTCGAGATTCTGAGCCCTTTTTAGACTGAAAACGGTGCGCACAGTGTCTGTTTCCCCCCTGGCTTGCTTGATGCTCCTCAGTCTTTCTAAAAACAGAGCCTGGTTTGTTTGAGGCCCCGCTTTGCGGGTTGCCCCTCCCGTCATGTCTAGTGCATCACCTGAGTAGAGCGCATGCTGGACAGGGCCCGCACTGGAGATAAGGTTCGCTCTGCGGCCTAGAATCTTGACACTGTTAGCAGCTATGAGGCTGACGTTCTTATCAAGCTTTAATGGAACAACTCGGGCAGCTGCCGTTTCAGGTTCTGGCCCTGTAGGTTGAGGTTCTGGCTCGGGGTGCGTGAAGTGTAACTCGGTGCCAATTTGATCGGCCCAGGAGCAGCTGAAAACTTGATTTTGGTATGAGACGACGGGATTGTGGGTGTGAAGGCCTAGAATTTGTAACCCGTCTGCGGGGCTATTGTCAGACTCGGTGCTTGCCAAAGCCGACTCATTCTCATCGCTTCGGGGACGGTGGACGGAGACAGATGATAGACCGGGAGTAGCCGCAGCTGATGAAGAATCCATCGCAAGGTCCGCGCGTCGTCGAGGGGGCCGGATGGGACCATGAGAAGAGGTGAGGTCGAGGTTAAGATAGAAGGTCTATGTGCGACTTCTGGTCAGCTGGACACGAATTAGGGCGAGTGAGAGAGAGATATGCAGAGTGAAAAATTGTGATAAGACCTTGCAGATTAAAACGTACCTCCGTCTCATTTTCATCGTATTCGTACTCATAATCGGAACCCTCCTCGTCCGGTAATGTTGAGTCCATTAACATGGCGGGATCCAGGACCAATGTAGGCTCCGAGTGAGGATACATGGCGAGATTAGGTAGTCTTTCCAGAACCAATGGAGTATTCGGTACGGAGTACAAGTGGTAGTATCCATCCAAAATTACAATGGGAAGTGGTAAAGGTAGTGTGATTGGTGTGACGTGGAGGGGTTTGCTAATTACTAGTAGTAGTTGGCAAGAAATTGAATCCACGGGGGTCCGTGGGAAGATCGGCCCGCTTTTTGAGTTGTTGTACTTCGTCAGGTTCAAGTAGTTCTAAGTTCAAAATTAAGCCTCTTTTTAGTCTAGGCTAGTTAGTTAGTTAATCAAACAGGCGGTGACTGTACTAGGTATAATTGTATAGTGTACTGAGAGGTACCTAGTATTAGGACTAGTAGAATCATCGAACTTCTTGAATCAATCAACTCATTAATCTGTTTTGTAAAGAAAAAAAAAATGAAAAAGAAAAATTCATTTTCTTTTTCGAAAAGATAGGTCCCACTAATTAAGGCATCTTGTATGTACCTCCGTTTAACTACTGGATGTATTGGGCACTACTAGTACTACGTACTTCAATTCCACCCACCCATTCCTTTGTTTATCTTCCTTGAGAAGAAATGATCAACCTTTGGTGGTGACCTCATCATCTCCACCCTTGAATTTACTGTGTGCTGTTTGTTCCTTTCTTGCCTCCTCTTCCCCCCTCCCGGTTCAGCCTTATTCAACTCCAAGCAGTCCTTTTGCTGGCTGCTGCTGTTGTCTGTCTCCATTCCGATCCATATCTCCACCGAGACCATGCCAAGTAAGTAGTTTACACGACTAATTGAATATACTTGCCAACTGCTTCCGTCCCTTCCGTCCTACGTTTCCTGATTGATTCGGCAGTGCGCGGAAGCAAGGGAGTTAGTTTAGTGCTGCTGATCTGAAAAGATGCATCCGTCACCTTCCATGTTATGATCATCCATTATCTAATCCCCTTCCGTCATTCCCGGTCTGTCTCTCTTAGTGGACAATTCATTCATACCCGTCGTTCACCACCTTAGTGTCAATCCCATCCCTCTGGTCTTTTACTGCTCTCAGTAGTCATGCTATTATTCTCACTGCTGTTCTCGACCGCTGCTGACGGAGCAATAATGCCTGCGCGCTTCCCTTATAGTGTCCCTTTCTCCTTCGCCTCTGTCTCCAGGTCTGGCTGCCTGGCTTTATTGCTTCCATATCTTGTTACTGGTCATCTATAGTCCTGCCGCGGCGTGGTCTCATGCGCCTTGTTCTTTACTTTCTTCACCTCCCTCCGAAGACGCTGCCTTGAGTGCTACGGCCTTGTCTCTGCCTAGTAGCAGCGCTATTGCGGTTAGAGAGTCTGTCAACACCACCAGTGTCACCACTTTTCTACCCGCTGCTACTCATTCTAACAAGGTCGGGCTTGCTTTCCGCGATCCGTCACGTTCTAATTATTCCGACCTCGCGGCTCTACCTAACTTCCGCCAGCAGATGGTACAAAAAGCCACCGCCGCAATTGTTATCCTTTCATCACTGATCGCATACATTTCAATCAATAGCTTGATCCGGATCGTGAACCCCTCAGCTTTTATCTGGTCTGCTGAAGATAAAGACGAGGCCCGCTGGATTGCTTCCTCGCATTCGTGGTTTGATCGGAAAGCCTGCCGGTGGCTAGGGCTTTGTGGTACTGCGCATTACCGCGCGGTCCGCCCCCGTTTCGGCCAGCATAAGCTTGTCTCAGAGACACTCTCACCAGCGGAGTCTAATTCTACTTCCTGGAGGGCGTTCTGGTCGAACGGGGGCAACCTTTCGGACACCACTTGGGACGAATCAGAAAGGTCTCGTCGAGAAATTCCAGACTACATTTTCCGATATGCGCCTCTGGTCCACTTGTTTTCAGGCGAACAGTTCTGGCCTGGTGATATCGCCGAGCACCTTTATCACACAACCCCAATGCTGAATTATACACCGGTCCGCTCACAACAAGACCATCCGACCCTGCAGGATCTTGACCAATTAAATCAATTTCAAGAAGGGCACTACATATTTTTAACGAGTAATGACAACGTTGAAGATCTCCCATCCTGGATGGAAGGAGAGAAAAACATACCCGATCCTCCTGAGGATGGCGATGTGGCGCAGTCCTGGGCCGATTGGGACGGTCGAATTGATGGGAATATCCCGGGTGACACACCGGAAGAGAGAGCTAAGTGGTACGATACAAGCCAATCTGTGCAAGATAGAGAAGGTAATAGGACTCCGGATAAGCTCGGCTATTTAAATTTAGAAGACGAGCATGTTCGGGACGAACTTCGGAAACGGTATGGTGGGGAGCCCATCCGTACGGAGCGAACTGGCGGCCACAGCAATGCGCCAGCTGTGCTGATCGTAATGGACAAAGGCAACGGCGTCATCGACGCTTTTTGGTTCTATTTCTATAGCTTTAACCTGGGGAATGTAGTTCTGAATGTGCGATTTGGGAACCATGTCGGCGATTGGGAACACTGTCTCGTGCGATTCCACCACGGTAAGCCCAAAGCACTCTTCTTCAGTGCCCATAGCGCCGGCGAAGCATATAGTTACGAAGCCGTTGAAAAGATTGGCGAACGAGTAGGTCAAAGTTCCTTGAGAACATGCATTTACTATTGCCACTAACCGATATTATTAGCCGGTCATCTACTCAGCGCTAGGAACTCATGCCATGTACGCGACTCCCGGCATCCACGACTATATTCTGCCATGGGGCCTCCTTCATGATCAGACGGACCGCGGCCCGCTATGGGATCCTCTATTAAACTCCCATACATATACCTACGATTATGACAACGATACCTTGCTTGCATCCACTGTCAGCCCAGATTCACCCACAGAATGGTTCTATTACAATGGCCATTGGGGTGACAAATTTTATCCTTTGGGAGATCGTCGACAATACCGATTCGCAGGCCAATATCATTATGTGAACGGGCCCCTTGGTCCTCGGTTTAAACATCTAGATCGTCGCAAAGTGTGTCAAGGGCCTGATGAGGGGCCTTGTGTGATCAAGAACTATATCGGGGAGCACACAAGGGCCAAGCGGTGGCTTAGTACCGATAAAGGGAGCCACTGTTGAAGGATTTCTTCGGCTAACAAGGCCTAAAGGCTTGGTTCACTGCTTTTTCCTTTTTCTTCTTTGGTGATTCCATGCTATATCATAGGATATACCCCGTCTGTTTCCATGTACCTGACTGTGTAGACCCTTGACTTGATGTTAAGAGTTTGAAGCGCATGAATTACGATGGATGATGAATATACAACCACTACATTGGAGCTTGGTAGGAGTTCTCCACTGGATGGAGTTACCGATGGTCGCAATTTCTGCATTTCTTATACAAGGCGAAAGGGGGCTAGGACCGAATAGATAGCTGAGTCGATGAATAAACAATTACTATTGAATGAGTTATCTTAAATCGCTCGGCGTAGACATTAGATGCAGTCCCAAGATTGACGTCCATATAAGCCAGTTCTAATGGTCTACGGCACTTTTTGATTGACAAACGGCCACTTGGCTTGGTACGGATATTTTCTGCTTGTCACATATGGACTTGGCAGCATTGGGGTCATCATGAAGCGGTCAACAAAGATATCTCATTTCGTGAAGTCCAAGGTCTAAATTCCGAAGGCGCGGGAATCCGCATTCGACACTGATTGGACGGTCGCATACATCAAAAGTTCGGAAAGCATTCATGGAGGTCTATCTTGTTTGAAAGAATATGGATTGTGGTAATTATATATCCATTATCGGAAGAATAGATGGGATATTCAGAGAGCTATGTCAAGCAACACCAGAACAGAGAAGATCGGTATAGAGACGGAATGAAAAATCAAAGGTGGGAGGGAATAAATAGGAAAGCATGAGCAGCTGAAGGATTGACAACGCTAGCAAGACTTCATTGAACGAACACCCAAGGGACTAGCAGGAAAAGAAAATACGGTAGGAAGGGTTTGACCGAAACAAAGCAAAGGTATGAGAGCAACAGTTTGATCGGGAATCCCCAGTGTACCCACTTAAAACGCCAAATCGAACAGACATGGAGAGCTAAAAAAACAAGCCAGATAAAAAAGAATGCTCAAAGGACAAAGTCTGATGCAATGAGATAAACCCCCCAAACGAACGTCACAGCCTGGCGACGACGGAACGCCGAATCAAATCACATAAAGCATAAAACCCCAACGAAGCCCCAGACTCCCACCCTTGCAAAACTCCCTTCCCAAATTTCCCGGCAGCAAGTAGTCAAATCACCCGAGTGTAATTCTTTCAGATTCATATCAACTTCAGTGGTTGCCCGATTGAGGTAGTCTAGATAAGAGAAAGAACAAAAAGAAAAGGAAAGAAGAAAAGGAAAGAAAAGAGGAGAAAGTAAGAAAAAGGAAAGTGAATTTCATAAACCGTCATAGCGAGAGCATGGCTTCAATCAGGAAATTGCAGGGTGGTCGCCTGCTTTACGCTCTTGCGGCTCGCTTTCGTAGGCCAAATTCCTGTTCTTGAAGTTCGCGGATTAAGCGCATACTCTCAGCATCTGGCTCACCGTCTGCACCAGTCGCTCGCTCACGCTTCATATGCTTGCCGGCCTGACCAGGGGACGTTAAAGTGGCATGACGGTCAGTTTTCTTATCAGCGGTTGGCGTCTTTGCGTGTGATGATGACGGACGTGACGAAGACTTCTTCGAACCCGACGATGGACCAGGAGTAGTCCTATGCGTGCCAGTGCTCGACGCACCAAAGGATGGGCGACGTGCAGTTGGTGTGTGTACAGATGACTTCGACGGCTTGACAACATGGATCTCAGGCATATATCGATCTACATGGCGCGGTTGACGAGAAGAGTGACGAGCACTGGATGTCGGTGTTTGAAGGACTGTGGAATGCTCACCCTCGGCATCGGCATGGTCTTGGAGGACATCAGTTTCATCTGCCAAGGAAGTTGGCGGCGACACAAGTGAAACCGCCGGCTGAGGCACAGAACCTGAGTCGACCTCTTTAGCAACGACATCATCTGTCTGAAATGTAGGTGGTGATGCATATGAATTCTGCGCCACAGGCGCTTCCTTTTCTGCAGCTACCATACCTGGCTGGTGCGAAAAGCCTTGATCCACGGGCGATATATCCGGTGGTGGAATAGCGTCGAAGTTGTCTGTCTTGTATAATTGGATAGATGGTCGAGCTCCCTGTGTATCGATTGTGTCACCCTCTCGGCTGAGATGCGCCGGCTTTGTCATGGGAGAGGTGCTTTCTGGCTTCAGTCTTTTTGTTGTGGGATTAAAGCTTTCCTCGTTAATCCGGGGCCTTTTGGCAGAAGCTGCAGCTCGTGGTTTCGACCGTTCTTGAGCTTTGACAGGATCAATTCGCCCATACTCATCGTGGATACATCGCCGCTATAAAGAACCAGTTAATAAGTAATATGCACAACGGGGGTTGTGCAGCGGCATACCTTGCTCTTTCGACAATCATCACAAGCCTTGCTACGTCCTTTCTTCCCTGCATTGATCCCATCAGGGCTAATGTCATTCAGTTTATTGGTCACTGTATGCGGTGTACCCATAACAGTCGGCCCATACTTTCCAGCAGTTTCAAATCGGTCCAATCCACCATTTCCATCTTGAAGGCCTGCTTCAGATGCAATTGCTGCCAAAGAGCTCAGCGCAGATGCGGCATCATGTGTCAGGGATGATTGGCTTCCGGCGAAGACACCAACCGTCATTTGCTTCGTTGGCGTTGTGTCACTTTGTTCATCCTTATGATGGCACCGGATCCTTCGTTTGCGACAAGCATCACAGGCAACCCGCTTCGGACCTAATCCGGAACCCCGATGAATGTTTCGAGGCTTGGAAACATTTTCCTCTTTCACCCCGCTACCAGAAGAGATGAGAGGTGTAGGAACAACGACGCTTGGTGGTACCGGGGCACTACTACCAGAGACCCCATTGGAAGTTTCACGAGATTGTTCTAGGGGTCTCTGCACAGCCTGTCTCTCTGCGTACATGCGTTGGTTGTCCAGATTACGTTCTGAACGGCGACTAGGTCGACCAGCAGACTTTTTCTCTGTGAGACTGAGTTTGGCATTGCTTTCAACGACGCCAGGTCGCGTCCATTGAGCAGCTTTTTCATTACCGCGCTTCCAAGCGACCCAGATGCCGAATTTTCTAACAGTGTCAATCGGATCTCCAACACCTTTTGGGATTGATCGCTTGATTGCATTCCTACTGTCCGCCGTCACCCCTTCAACAATGTAAGAGCCAGCGATCAAAGCGGTTCGAAGAAGATACTTCGCAAGGTCTGGTAGTCCCTCCAACTCTGCTTGCGAGTAGAAGCGTGTATTATGATACGGTGATCCGAGAGGCGTTATGTTTGTCCGTTCTCCAAATTCGTAGTAGATGGGGTAATCTCGATGGAAACGATAATTCTCGTCCTGCGCGAAGGCATCCAATACGCTTTGAGGAATGGGGTCGTCTTCAAGATACTTCAAAGCTGCGTACCATTGGATTTTCTGAAAGAACGGGTATCGGAATTTCCTTGGGACCTTTGTATCCTTTTCAATCTTGGCTATTTTGATCTGCATCCCATAGTTCAGTCTTGTCAGGAAATTACCTCCGATAACTAAGCTATCCTTAGGAGTCCATACGGCATGGATCCAACCGGAGGGAATCAACATCGTGTCCCCTTCAGCAAGATCAACCCGATAACATTCCTTAGTTTGGTCCCCAAGGAAGGTAGAGTCTTGGGCAGGTGAATTACACCACTCTTCGTATTTTTTCAAGTGTTTATCCTTAGGCGGTATGAAGAAGAATGTCTTCTTGCCCTTCAGAATGTGGTAGTATACTGATGAGCCGCCGAAATCAATGTGGAAATCCGTGTAGCAGTCAGCGACGGACATAAGACAGTAAAACTGGACTTTGGGATAATCCCCAAGTGCCTTTAGATCTTCCGGCCATACTGAATCTTGTAAATCAAGATCACGCACGATCTTCGGTCGACGAATCAATTTGCCCAGTTTACTCTGCGACACCTCCAGGCTGATGACGTTCCGAACGACCTTAAATCCCGCAGTTTCATAATAGTCGGCCCATTTCTGCATCGTCCACCTTTTATCTTCGCCTTGCTGTGATTTAACGTCTATCACCTCTACCCTTTCTTCACGCCCATATAGCTCTGCAACAGCTCTGACTGTGAGGCCCTGGGGAATGACCATATCTAATTGATCTTGGCCACAGTCAAACACAGTCTCAACACCTTGAGATTCTCCGTGCGCGTGTTCCAACAGCTCGTCGAACATTTCCTGGGTAGAAGCTTCTTGGACGAGTGCATCATAGTCGGGACTGCTAGTCGAGATCGGATCCCGGGTGTTTAGATGGGCTGGTATTACAATTGGCTCTGTCATGCCATTCCCTCGCTCAAAATATTCTGCCGTGACTAGCTCTGGGCGCATGCGAGGAAAGCTTTCTGGTAGAAAGCGAATTTTGCCTTGTCGAATAGGCTCAATATAGTGGTGCTCCATCGAATCCGTAGCGGTCTTAACAAGTCCCTGGTTGAGACCAGCATAGTCGATCGCAGTACGGGCACGAGAAGACTTGCGAACAAAGGTAGTCTGTCCGTGAACCGGTCGACACCCACGGCAAATAAACTTGTCAACCGTCCGAATTTCGCGGTCATTTTTGAAACCGGCGCAGACGATATGGAACCAGCGCTTGCAGCCGTCACAGCTGATCCATGTGACATCGCCTTGTTCACCAGTGTCCATAGGTATTCGGACGAGATTACAAGCAGCACAACTTGCTTGGCCAGACTCTTCAGACTCTGTGTCGTCTTCTACCTTGGAAGGAAGGCTTCGCAATATTTGAGGCTCATCGGTGGTGGGGGGCTGCGTATCATATTGAGAATTGTTGGCCACCGGATTTGTAGAAGACCAATTGCTCTCTGCACTATTTCCTTCTTCCTGCCATATAATTGGCTGAAGGCTGGAGGAGCTTGTGTTCGGTCGCATACTATGGATGGGGGGCCGAGAAAGAACAGCCGAACCGTCGGATTGAGATCTCATCCTGGGTGGCGGAAGATTACCGTGGCCCGAAGCATTGTAAGCAGATTTATCTTCGACTAAGTCAATGTACGAAGCCCCTAAACCATCCTTAACATGACGTTTCGCTTCATTTCCATATTGACGATATGACTCGTCTATGCTCGCTCGTTTCGAGGAAGGGGCGGTATGATGGAAATTGGACGGCCTCGCAAAATTCAACAATAGCTCCGCATCTGTTTTCATGCTGTCGAAAGCTGATGGTGGGTTTAGATCTGATATTGCGCCCATACGATGCTGATGAGATGGAGAAGGATCTTTTTCCGACCGCAGGCGTTTAGCCGGACGCTCTGCGAAGTCTACGGGCTCTGACGGGAAAAGTGGCATGGTCGATGTAGAATTCTGCGACGGAGGACGGTAGGATAGAGGTGCAAAAGTAGGACTCGTCGCGAGAGCAATCGTCGCAAGGGTGTCGATCGTCGAACTTGACCTACCATGGCCGGATCTCTGATGAGACACGCTATTCGCTGTAGCATATCGACTGTTATTATGTGTGAGCTGGTCGCGATCAAACGTCGCAACTCTAGGTGCGCAGCGGTCGGCCCACGAAGCTCGAGTATCGCCGGTTGTGCAGGGAGAAATTGGCTCAACGGCGCGTCGCGGAGGCGAAGGAGTGCGATAGCGTGGCGGTCGACTGCCCGAGTGATTTAAGAAAGATGTAGCGGTAATCATATTGAAGCTGGGATATAGAGTCAAAGGGTAAAGGGCGCAGAGGTAAAACCGGAGGTGACAAGGTATTTTGCGGCAAGCGGGTAAAGCGGGGATGTAACGACCACACGGGCTATAGAGAGGCCACCGCAGGCAAAGGGAGAGTCATTCCTGGCAAAACGAACGGCGCGCACTGGATAATATAATGATATCCGAAGCGGGGTGAGATGATCGATGTTGAGTAAGAAGAGGCGTTGACGGAGAAGAGTCGCACGGCGGAACACTGGGAGGTTGAGGGGGGAAGTTCAGTCTGCCGACTAGTCGAGAGCGGCGGGAGAATGCAGCACCGAGGACGCACCGCGGGTGCGGCCAAAATTAAGAAAGACACTGCAGAAACAGCAGAGCTCTGGAGGATTAAAGGAAACTAAACGATTGGATAGCGCGCAGTGAAAGTAATTGATGGGATGAGGTGTGGGATGGAAAAGATGTGAATTGCGGCGACGGGAGGCCGAAGAGGAGAGCGCGAGTGAAGGCAAGGCGGGCGCGGCGCCGGAAGTCTGCCTCAGCCTTCAGGCCATCATCATATCTGCCTATCGTTTGCGGCCAAACGGTACTAGATAGCAGTAGATCACAGCTGGTTAGGTAGATTGTGTCTTCGACTTATACAGTGAGACGATTGCATGAGACTCTCCCAGACAGCTTGGCTCTAGACCAGTTTTGTCAACCCCTACTGCTACGAATTTTTCGTCTTTTAGAAGTGTAGATCGGTAGTGTTTCTGGTAATGCTTGTCTTCGTGAGGAACCAACAAAGTGAGGCTCCTCCAACGCCCTAGTCCTAATCAGGAAAGGCATCCCCCGTTTCCGACCTCGTGGTCATCACGGTTCAGTGACACTCTCTTCTTCCTATTCTTCTTTCTTCTTTCTTACAGAACGATCCCAGTCCCGTTGGGTATCTACTCGACACAATACATCGCCCTACCAAATTTTAGGACCATCACTGTCCCACCCGAGAATGAGCCGGAAGCTCGCCCCCGAAGCCAATCGGTAAGTTCTCACGAACAAATCTGCCCCTCCTACATTAATTTGGATTTGCCCGGTAGCGTAACTATCATATACGCGTTTGGAGCCTCATTTGTGGCTTGTTAGACTCATTCAATGTACTGACAGCGGTTAGGATTCTCTTTGTCAAGAACCTCAAGTATGTTCATCCGTCGTGATAAACTAGCCTACCGGAGTCGAGCAGTGCATGCCTAGCGTGTTTGATTAACTCGAGAGAAGGATATATGCATGACTTGAGGAGAAAAGGCTAATAAAGAGGCTGTTTGTATAGCTACAACGTAACTGCTGAGCAACTATTCGACCTTTTTGGCAAGTTCGGTCCTATCAGGTATGCTAGTTGGAAAAGAAGCATAAAAATTTTCCCATTGTTCGTCTGTAGACTAACCTTCTGTCTCTAGACAAATACGTCAGGGGATTGCGAACAACTCGAAGGGCACTGCATTTGTAGTATACGAAGACGTTCACGACGCCAAACAGGCATGCGATAAGCTCAATGGATTCAACTTCCAGAACAGATATCTCGTCGGTACGTATGGGATTGGACGTACTCGACTTAGTCGAAGTGAGGCTTGGCTGACCCTCTACCACTAGTACTATACCACCAGCCAGAGAAAATGCTCAAATCGAAAGAGGACTTGGCGGAAAGGCAAGAGAATTTGGAACGTCTTAAACAGCAGCACGGTATAGAATGACGTTACGATTCTTTTTCTTGCTTTTCTCTGTGTACCCTTTGCAGGCATCTGGCTGCGTATTATCATGGGTTGGTTGTGGGGTTTCTGGCGTTTTAGTCTTATGGGTTTCGTGACTCTTATTCATGGATACTAGTATGAGGGTGGCCGACGGGTTGAATGATACTCTCTGGCTATTGACCAGGGAAATGATACAGAATGGGATCTTTCAGGCTGGGTCAGTTCCACCATTCCGGCCGGTTATTAGCTACTATCAATATAATCGCTCTCGATCGCCGGCCACTGTGGGCTGTCGCGGTTAACCTATGAGACCAGCTTATTGTCCATCCTTAAAAGAAAAAAAAATACAATGAAACCTAAGGGACAAGTGACTGAGACGGTCTACATTCCCAATGCCTAGGGAATCGCAAACCGAACGGCTTCTCGACTCAACTGGCTGTTACGTGTGATCCATGATGTTTACCCCATGGAGTGTAGATCTAATCTGAAGATCATGCAGCCCTGCGTGATCGGACAGAGGGCTCCCCTGACAGATCCGCGTAAGCTTATTTCAGTTAGTCTAGAGGGCCTTAGGGGAGACTTGGACAGTTGGGCAACTATAATACGGGTATGTACCCACACCTTATTCGTCAGTTTTGACGGTAGGGCATGCGACTAATTCTCATGTCATGGTTGGAGCCCTTGTCAAGGTGCTATCGTCATAGGAACACCGCGGTACCAGTAATATCAAAGGTGATAAACACCCATGTTCAACCTCACCTCCACACGCCGTACAAGGCGTTTTCTTACACATTATGCACAAGTCAAGCTCGGTCCGGATCATTTATCGTGGCATAAAACATGTTGGGAGGCTTGTGTCTTCCTATTGGAGGTGCAAAATGAATCAAGTCGCCGATCGGAATCATGAGAGAAGAAGATTGAAGAAGCACAAAATCCCACCGGGGAAAGGGGGAGGGAGAATAAACTTATAGAAAAAGTGATTAGTAGACATGCAACTCTTGAAGCCTTGTATTGTGTATTGTTTCTGCCTGTGGGTTAAGGCATTAAGTATTCCCCTAAAAAGGTTAGTCCAAGTACCGCCCCACCAGTCAATTTTCTCAAGATTTTCTCGACCGAAGAGCGCTCTCTCAAACCATCTCTTCTAGCATACAGATCTGCAAGACGGCAGTGATCCTTTGCGTGAGCCACTCCTCCGTGAAAAACCAGTCCTCTTTACGAAACCATGTCTGGAGAACCTAATGCCGGTGAGTACGAGTCTTGCTCTATTTTGCATCTTGATTTGCTCTCGATCGAGCGCTTTCCAATTGTGAGCTAATGTCTCTGTCCCTTTGTAGCTTGGCCTTTGGCCGACGAGAGCCTCACCCAGAACCTCCTGGACCTTGTGCAGCAGGCTTCTCACTACCGCCAGCTGAAGAAGGGAGCAAACGAAGCAACCAAGACCCTCAATCGTGGTACCTCTGAAATCGTCATCCTTGCTGCAGACACCAACCCTCTCGCTATCCTTTTGCACATCCCCCTTCTTTGTGAAGACAAGAATACTCCGTATGTATTCGTGCCCAGCAAGCTTGCTCTGGGCCGGGCGACCGGTGTATCTCGTCCGGTGATCGCGGCTAGCATCACCACCAACGAGGCCAGCGACCTCATGGGACAGATCCGGACCATCAAGGACAAGGTTGAGAGGCTCATGATTTAAGGCATGGGTTATTTGATTGGATGGATGAGATACGGGATATCGCAGCAAATTTGATTCCTGGATTCGGTGGATTCGCATTTAAATGGAGACACCACAACAGATGTGGGCCATCCTTTCTCGATACCTCCCTTATGCGGGAGATGCTATCTTAGATAATGATGGTTTCTCCATTGATTATATGCTGGGATCATTCATTAAGATACACATGCATATCCACTTCGATCTACAACTGATCAGATATAATCACAAATTGAATACGGGTCCAGAAGGCAGGGAAAACCTAATATGAATAATAGTCGGAAACCTCTACAACGTAATTTGGCCTCTAGCCGCCTTGTAGATTATTGGAAGGATCAATGCGAAACAAATTAACAATGACCCTATCCATCAAGGGTCTAGTGAGTATCCTCGATCCAAAAATGCTACCAGTTTAGCTGCCTTAGACTAACCCAAAAGGTTTGGAACTAGTGGATAGCTCCGCCTACGGGCGGGGGCGGTGTCTCGTCCTGGCACCGCCGCTTCTCGCGCTATGTCTCTGTTCCCCATTCTCAGATAACTGTAAAAACCCGCCTGGCTGGCTCAGGCTCCTTGCTGGTAAAGGCGCACTTTTCCTGTGGTTGACATTCACACATGTCAAGTCCACCCAGTTTTCACAGCGATACTCGTCCGTATGTGCGTTAAACGGGTTTCCCCCGTTGTATAGGGAACCTTCTTTACATGAGCGGACAACTTCATATCACTCACTCTAGCTTGAACCTCCTCACACTTATTGACCCTCATTCCCCGCGATTCTACCCAACATATTTTACCTCAAAGATAGGAATAAGCCGGCCATGCCTATCTCAACGTTTACTTCGGTAGTCAGTGTGGCGATTACTATCACAGGTTTCATCAGCAGCGTTTCCGCTGGCGACTTGGACTTGGTTTCTAGCACTCTCACAACACCAATGCCGACTCCGACTTCTCAGACTATTCCTTTTTCGCTGGCAGGCCCAGATCCAAGTGGAGATAACGATAATACCGGAGAATGCCGGCTGTTAGGTCCTTTCTCTCTTCTGGTGCAAGTAGCTCTCGGAGCGTTGGCACTTTTATCCCTTGTCTATAAGAGATGGAGGGAAAGACCTCAGCGACCTTTAAAAGTGTGGGCGTTCGATGTTTCTAAGCAGGTCTTCGGATCGGCTATGCTACATCTGGCGAATTTGCTCATGTCTATGTTCTCGGCCGGTCAATTAGAGATTACGAGCGAGTACAAACCGAACCCATGTTCTTTCTACATACTAAACCTAGGGATTGATGTAAGTTCCTCGGTTTCGTACATCTATTTCTTCTTAGCCACTGGCTAATGCCTAATTGCAGACTACTCTCGGGATACCGATTCTCATTTTCATCCTCCACATTCTGAACCGCCTGGCGCTTTACACACCTCTTGCAGATCCTCCAGAATCTATTAAGTCTGGAAACTACGGTCGTCCACCACAAGCGATCTGGTGGTTCAAACAATCTATGATATACTTCGTGGGACTTTTGGGAATGAAGATATGCGTCTTCTTCCTCATTCAACTGTTGCCATTTATTGTCAAGGTGGGCGACTGGGCTCTGCGATGGACCGAGGGTAACACAGCCGTCCAAATCATCTTTGTGATGTTGCTTTTCCCGGTAATCATGAATGCGATTCAATATTACATCATCGATATATTCATCAAGAAGCCATCGCATGAAATGCTAGAAGAGAATGAGGTTGACGACGTCCTGGACGACAGACACGATCACCATCATGCCTTGTTAGCCGGGCTGGATGAGGAGGTCGCGTCAGAATCAGAAGATGACTCTGTTGGAAAGGACACTAGGAAAGTACTCGTGAGCCCTGCCCAAAAGGACGTCGTGCGCCTATATGACTCTGCCGAGTACCATCCAACAAGCGAACCGGGGCACAGTTCTGCATCATCAACATTTGCTACGCCTCACGCCGGACATGTTGATGATCAGACGTTGTCATCAGCAGATTTTGCAACACAACAAAAAGATCATGACTAGCCTATGCTTTGGAAGGGTGTTTTAAGTCGGCGTTTATGATCGGTAGTTGTCATGGTGGCATTGTTATGGTTTGGATCCATTGGTATAAGGTCGGAATTGATTGTGAATTTGTTCTATTTTGCCTCTTCTCCTTTGTCCATATTTCTGTCTTCTCTCAATGTCCAGAGAATTTGCGTTGAGTTGGTAGGTTTTCATAAACCGGTCCAGGTATCTATCTCGATCCTCGTAGGTATCAAAATGTTCTTGCCTGAAAATTGCGGCACCCTTTTCTACCGCAGAACCCACCGCCCACTTCTGCCGGATGATTGAAGAAAATTATCTCTTCAATTCTGCTGCTTGGTCTATTTTCCTTTCATTGGGAAGCCGTTTTTCTCATCCATCCTACCTTATAATAGGTCATTTACATCCTAGTAAATCCTTAAGGATCAAGTGACTTCCATAATGCCTAAAACCAGTGTCAAGCAAAAAGCACGCCAGAAATTCAAGCCGACTTCACGTTCGCCGTTCGAGAATGCTAGGGCTACTCAGGAAGACAGCGACGGAGAAATGAACAGCAACATGAGCGATGACACTGATGATATCCCTAAAAAAGATGAGGCGGAGAAGAAATTGGAAAGGCTGCTATTTGGTGACGACGAGGGGTTTCAAGGCGCATTGAAGAGCCAAAAGGAGCGCAGCCTCATAGCTCTATCAAAAGAAAGCGACGATGAGGGCTCTGACGCAGAGCATGAGGAGACTGGAGCCGAAGATCAAGAACTTGATGGCGTTGCTGATGCTGATGTACGTATACACCTCCCTCCCACCCTATCCCCCTCCCTCGTCTCCTTTCTCTCTACCAAAAGAGAAAAGAAAAGAAAACGCTGTCAAACTGTTGGTCGCGCTAATGTGATTCCTTTGTAGCTTTTCTTCCTTGATTCTGGAGCTGATCCCGTTTCCACTGACCTCGCCGAGTCCCCAGAGACACCTTCTGAAACTGAGGAAGAAGATCTAGAGGAAACTCCGGCTGTGTGGCATGATAGCGATGACGAGCTCCTAGCCGTCTCCCTAGCTAGCCAGCAGAGGTTGAGAAAATTGCGTGTCGCCGAGTCTGAGGATGTGATTCGTGGTAATGAGTATATTCGACGGCTTCGCCGCCATTATCAGCAGCTACATCCTACACCGGAATGGGCGATTCCGGGGCAGCAAAAAAGTCGTGGCGATTCCGACTCTGAGCACGCGGACGTCATGGACACTGATGATGAAGAGCAGACATCTGCACAACCTTTGGCCAAGTTACTTCAAGGTGCCGCTGATCTTACTAAACTCGAGGATGCACGTCCTGGTGGGAAAAGAAAGCTACGACAGGAAGTTATTGACATTCAAAGACTGAAGGATGTCGGGGGGGATCAGCCAGTAAGTGTGGTGTTTGTCCAAGTGTAGGACGGTGGAAATAGCTAACACTGCCCTCTAGTCATCGGTCGATTCGCTTTCTTTTCACCCCCATTATCCATTGCTATTATCCTCGGGGCCTGCGGCCACTCTTTTCTTACATCATATCGCACCCTCTGCGGCCGTTCCTAACCCTCTTCTCACGTCATTTCATATTCGCCGTACGCCTATTCACACATCTGCTTTTGCTCCCCCAACTGGTAACAAGATATTCGCTTCCGGTCGTCGGCGATACTTCCATATTTGGGACCTTAACACAGGAAAGGTTGACAAGGTCAATGGCTCTGCCGACAGAAAAGAGGAACAAAAGTCCATGGAAAGATTCAAGCTCTCCCCTTGCGGACGATATGTGGGGCTTGTTGGTACGTCGCGCAAGGGCGGTGGTCTCATCAACGTTCTAGATTCGGGTACGGCTCAATGGATCGCACAAGTTCGCGTGGATGGTCAAGGCGGCGTTGCGGACTTCTCCTGGTGGAGTGATGGTGAAGGCATGACAGTCGTCAGTAAGAATGGTGAAGTATCCGAATGGGATGGAAGTCTGAAACAAGTAGTGGCCCGCTGGATGGATGCTGGTGCGGTAGGCACGACAGTCCTTGCTCTTGGAGGACGCTCTGGACGGACACAGTTGGGAGGCGACCGTTGGATTGCAATTGGCAGTTCTAGTGGAGTGGTTAACGTCTATGATCGTCGTGAATGGGCTGCAGCATACGCAGCACAGTCTTCGGCAGATACTAACACTCCAGCTATCCCACGCAACCCCGAACCCGCACGTGCGCTTGATCAGCTGACGACGCCAATCAGTCACCTGGTGTTTGCGCCGGATGGTCAGTTCTTCGTAATGGCTAGTCGCTGGAAGCGCGATGCCTTGAGAATAGGTATGTCAGCTCTTTTACTTCCCTTTCCTCTGCTTTTAGAGACTAAACACATCCTAACCATTGCAGTTCATCTTCCATCTTGCACTGTATACCGCAACTGGCCCACGTCTAACACCCCCCTTGGACGTATTTCGTCAGTCGCCGTCTCGCCCAATTCAGAGCAGTTGGCCGTCGGCAACGAGCAGGGGCGTGTTAGGCTTTGGGAAATCCGGGGATAAGCAATCACGAGCGAGGCAAAAGATCGTGCATCATGTATATCTGTAAATAGAATACATTTGGATTAAAAACAATCTTAGTCCATTAGATTACTTTATCATGGCTTTCTAAGTCCAGAGGATATTTTCTCAGTCTCAATCGCGGGACCATCCATGCCTGGTGCCCTGGACAAGTTGTTTTTAAACAATTCGACGAAGGTTGAATTGAATACAACACTAGGGCCAATTCGTTACTCAGCATAGAGAAGCATAACCAAAAGAAATGAAAGGAAGTAGATACAACTAGAAGTCAAGAGTTCCTACAATCTCGCGGGTAGTGAGCCTGTATTACCCAACACCGGAGCTAGAGCTAACACAACCAATGGATGGCCTTCCATTAGTTCTCCAACTTGTTATTGACGGAAGAGAGGGCAAGATTAAAATGAAACCCGCACCCGGTCGCACGCCGCAAATGGGCTACTATCACTCTGCTGTGTTTTTACTAGAGCTCTTGTTGTGGGTAGTGGAGTTCTTACTGGGGTCCGCAGTGTGGCCCAGGGATATCACTAAAGCTTTCGGAAGAATCACTCTTTGCCTGGAGGTAGTGGTAGGGGTTGAATTAGTCGTGATAGAAGAGCTGCTGGTCATGGAATGGTCCTGGGAGACTGTGCTGCTCCCTGGACATAAGCTGGGCAAAATTGTGATCAGCCCTTTTGGAGGAAGGTATTGCCAACTGCTCACGTCACAATAGTAACGTGTGTTTTGGAGGAACGAAGAGCGACGCCACTGTACCGAGGACGGCATGGTGGTTGAAAGGTGCATGTATGTGGAGGGAAGAAGCGGTCACAGTATAGAACCGACTGTTAATCTACTCCAGTAGGGCAGATGAGAGTGATCTAGTCGTTTAATTCAATCTTGACCCCGAACACTGAGCCCCAGACACCACATGATTTCCGGGCAGGGTCACCGAGTTAACAGAGGCATATTTTGGTGGCATTTCAGCTGTTCAAGGGGGTTATCCTACCCTGTTGGTGAGCAAGATCACTGACCGTTTTACTGGGGATGCCTCCGTGCTGATGGCGGGTGCTATTGTATGACTTAACGCCCCATAGCTGAATTCCAACGCAAAGGAACGTCCAAGAGTGGCTATATTCTTGCTGGGTCTTGGAAATATTCCAGCTACGTCTGATGGATTCGATAACACTACTTTAGTCACGGAATCGTAGTTTGTTGAACGTAAGTTAATTCCCATATGCTGATGTGTATGATAAAATAGATATCTTTTACCTTTTTTTGATTATTCGCCTGTCCCGTATAAAAACCCCATCGGTCTATATCGTAAACCGAGCCATGTCCCTCATGTTGATATGACATCCCCTCAGAGAGAAAAAAAAGTAAAAAAAAAAAAAAAAAAGGAGGAAGTGAAGATGCATCTCCAATGATGAGCGCCCGGAGTTAGATCAAAGTTGACAAATGCCCACGTATTAGATAAGACTCTGCATATCAGCCATATCCCGGATACCGCAGCTGATGCCTGCCTTAACCCGCTTCAATGTCAATGCAGCAATAAGAGCCGCTCCAACACCAGAACCATCTTCAGCAGCCATGATGACCACCTTGTCCTTCTCGTTAGGTGCCCAGTCCAAGATCTCGCGCAGAGCCTGTGCTCCACGGGCCTTGAAGTGGGGATATTTCGTAAAGACAGAGCCGTCCGCGCCCACATGGCAAGACTCAATGTTCTTCTTCTTGCAGATCGCGGCCACACCACACGCCGACAGACGAGCTGCACGAGTGCCGATCAACTCCGCCAAGCGACGGATCATTTCCAGCTCCTGCTGGGTCGCCTTGATGTTTAGCTTGCGCTCCATGAGTTCTTCAGTTTCCTGCAAGTTCTCGTACGGATCCTCCTCAATAGCTGCGAGGAAGGACGCGTCCAGTAGATATGGTTTCCGGAGCTGGGAGGTGTCTTGACCCTGGAAAATCAGACCAGGCCTCGTCTCCAACAGATCCAGGAGGGCCAGACGGAATATTTCTCCCAGGTAAAGACCTGCAGTCATCTTCTCGAAAGCTTGCTGTCCTGGGCGAGGGGAGTCACGATCGATGATGATGTCGTACTTGGTGAGGGGCAGCACGACGTGCTCATTGTCAAAGGCACCGTACTCGCAGTTGATCGCCACGGGCATATCTGGAGGTAAGTTCTTGTGTGCAAGCTTGGGAACCGAGCCGCAGTTTTCCATGTAGGCGGCGTTGACACCAGTGCCGAAAATGCAGCCAATCTTCATATCTGAGTCAGTGTAAGAAGAGGCGATCAGGGTGCCAGTAGTGTCATTGATCAAAGCAGCAACCTTGATAGGAAGGCCCTAGACTGGAGTTAGTCTTCCAGCTCTGGTTCAGTTCCAATAAACGTACTCTTTTCCTGAGGATTGCCTCCAATGGGGGGACGACATCATGGCCCTCTACTCCGTCAATGTCGAAGCCCTTGGTCCAACGCTGGAGGACACCATGATCAATATATTCCTGGGTAGCAGGATAGGAGAAGGTGAAGCCCAATGGTAGTTTAGACAGTTTTTCATCCTCGTGGTGGGATTCAATGAACTGTTGCAAACAGTCGGCTATGTATTCCCACAGCTCCTCCGCGGTGCCCGTCTTCAACTCCTCCGGCATACGGTACTTGGACTGAGTGATGTCGAAAGCGCCCTTCTCTTCTGTTAAGGTGATCTCACAGACACGCAGGTTGGTGCCGCCCATGTCCAAAGCGAGGAAGGTTCCCTGCTCGTCGCCATCGGGGAATCCCATGACCCAGGTCACATTCATTGGCTGGAGAAATGAATTAGTCTTTTGAGTTATAAAGGGTGAAGTGAAATCTCCGGAAAGGAACTCACAATGTTCCCCCCCTCGACGCTTAGACCTAATCCGCTATCGATCAGCCTTCAACCTCCATCAGCCGAACGGACCGGTGAAAACCCACCCTTTTCGAGCTCCTTCACGAAATGGTCCACAATCTGCTTGAGTTTGGTACCGTCCACGGTAAAGATGTCCTCGAATTGCTTAATCTGCTCCAACAAGTTCTGGGGGAGCTCATGCATCGATCCTGTAGACGGGATGCCGATGATTAGAAGCCGAATCGGTAAACCCGTGGCGGGGCATTGCTGATAACAAACTCACCCTTGCGGGATGGGGGACGTTTGGGACCAATTCCGACCATTGTGGTGGTTTTAGTTGAGATAGCAAGGGGTGAGGAACAATGCGATGTGATTGATAAAAGTAAAACGCGAGTATAAGGAAAGTTAATGTTAATAGAGAAGAGAAGTGGGAGAGGGAGCGTTCGGGGAAGGTTAGAGAGTTGAATGATATCAGCGCTGGGCGTGGGGCAGCAGTTGACCCTAAAATACGCATCACCCAAGAAAATTTAAGACCAGAGCCCCGCAAGACTCACGGCCAGACAGTCAACTCAGTTGAACTCACCGGTCCTTGTTTGGGTATTTGATTGTTTCCCGTTTTGACTAAATTTACGTAGTTTGATTTGACCCCGTCCCCATTTTTATTTATTTATTATTTTTTATTTTCTTTTCTTATTCTCTTTTTTTTTTTTTTTCTAATCGCCTTAAGTTCGTTCTCAATCAGGTCATAAATAGTACCACCATACACATCCTGTATTCTGGCCGATACCCCGCAGGCATTCAAACTCTCCGCATTTCAATGTTCCCCAAAGATCGGTGAAATCCATTTCAGTGACGTATCATTTTTGACAGGTTAGGGCTACAAGGAGCTGTTGGGTACGAAGAACATCCATCGTGCGTTCTCATGGTATAATATCGTCCAATTTAATTCTGTTCATTCCCACTCTAAAAGAAGAATAATGATAATGATAATGCGTTTAATCGGACAGTCATGGGGTCAATGAAGGGATATCTCTCTCCTTTTCCCGGTAAACTCCAGGGTCAAATAAAAATAAGAATAATAATAATATAAGTAACAACCCTTGTCCGAAAGTTTACACCATGAAGCCACAAAATAAATAAATATATTACCACAACGCCATCCCACCCGAGCCACCAATGCATATGGTCATATGATTCTACGTCTAAATGGCAGATGGCTTCTTTTCTCGCGCTAAATGGGGGAATACATGTGCCAGACCTTCTTCACTCCGTCGCCGCTCCTCGGTTAGGGCCTTCTTCTCTATTCCATTACTATGCTGGTCTAGATTCTGCCGGACTCGTTGTTGGTATGCATCTGAGATACCTAAAGTGCGGTCAACCTCTTTGGTAAGGCGCTCTATTTCATCTCGCAGCCGCTCATCATTTGTCTGCGAAGGAGTCCCTTCCGCATCTCGGGCCCCCTTGTCAGGATTCGTGCTCTCCCATAGCGACTCCAGTTCCTGTTCCCATCCCAACGCTCGGGCGAATTTCCTAACGCCGGCATCACAGTCGCCTAGAAGAAGGACATCGTCCGGTCGAGATCCCAGTCCACCAACGCGCTCCATGTTAATGAGTACGCGGGGTGCCTCGTCCCGACAAAATGCTGGTAGACTAGCGAAGGGCTGCACAGAGAGACTAGTGCCCATAACAATGCAAAGGTCCGCCTGCTCTGGAAGCGTCCGATTAAGGAAGAATTCCTCCGGTAATGCTTCGCCGAAGAAAACGATATCGGGCTTCACAAGCCCATTGCATTGGGAGCACCGAGGTACCTCACCCTCATTGATGGACTGCTTCATCAGTTGTTCGGGATATTCAGCCTTGCAATCGATACAATGCTGGTTTGCAAAGCTCCCATGTGCTTCAACGATCATATCCCCAGGCACACCTGCCAGCCGCTCGAGACAGTCTATATTTTGTGTGAAATGCTTCATCAAAAGACCCTTGTCATAGAGCAACTTGACAAAGGAATGCGCAATGGTGGGTCGATATCGGCCGGGGGCCAGCTCCCGCGCCAGTGCGTAGAATGGCCTCGGATTCTCCCTGAAAAAGCTAATGTCAAACACATCCTCAGGATCCGTCAGGTCAAGATGGGCCAGATTAGCATAGATCCCCGTTTCTGGGGAGCGAAAATCGGGAATGCCCGCCGAGGTACTAATCCCTGCGCCCACCTATCGTAGACCTCGTCAGTCGGAATAGTGGGGGGAAGGGAAAATTCGGGGGGGGGGGGGGGGCAGGGCATACCATCACCACAATTTGGCAATCATCCTTTGCTTTGATATATTTAGCAACCGCCTCAAGGGTCCGAGCTTCTAGCGCGGAAGGAGGGGTATCTTCATCCACCAAGGTCGACGGTTCATTGCCCATGATGCGAGGCAAGCAGCCGGAGTTGGGCCTGGTGGGTTGATGTCGGGGTCTGCGAGGGCCGCCAATGGTGACGAAGAAAATGTGAAGAGAAGTAGACAAATCAGGAGAGTATGGGTAAATTCGTAGCTTCGCTAAGTCGCGAATGACCAAGGTTGATGATTCTCGTTTAGCCTTGCAGTGAAAAAATTGTATGGGAAAATAATCTTGAATGACGTCGAATCGACGGTTTACCCGATCTGGTCTTCTTTATCATTGCCTGAGGCACATAATATTGACAGTTCCTATATCTCATTCACCGCCTTCCTCTTCCATCCTTTAAACAACATGCCAGATTAACCCCCATTTCGCCCCGATTTCCCAGTTCCCTTCGGTCAGTCGCTCGTTCGCAACCTCCGTAGCGGACAATGCCTGAAGCTAATGTCGGCGAGGCCAATGGACATGCGGTGGCCACATCGCCTTCACTAGCCTCTAGCAAACCTCATCCAAGCTCCTCGTCTGATATCTTCAATGCCAGCTCTCTCGCGGAAATCAAAGCTACTTTATCGCACCTTCACGAACAGGAGACGTCGGTTACAGCCCGATTAGATGCCCTCGTCGCCTCTCAAAAGGATTTTTCACGTGAGCTGGGTCGATTGGATTTGCTCCGTGCGCATCTCGGCTCCCAAACCACCACCACTCGGTCTTTAAGCCATGGCATGCTCTCAGAGGCCGCGGCCACCGCAGAGAGAATATCGAGCGCAGTCCGCCGCCTGGATCTAGAACAGTCTAGGGTAAAATCTACTTTAGATGTAGTGGAACAGGTTTCTGAGCTTAAGGCATGTGTGCTGGGAGTCGCGGGCTCCATGGGTGCCCCGCAGGATTGGGAAACAGCAGCCAGTTATCTGAACCGGGCATCTAAGGTCCCGCCAGAAGTTGTTCATGGAGCTTTCGCGGCTGAAATGGTGCCCACAGCGGAAGTTCCGGACCCGCCAAATGTAACCTTGGATAATGCAGCTGAATCCCTCTGCGGTTTGTTCTTGCGCGAGTTCGACAAGGCCGTCAAGGAGAACAATGGCGCCAAGATTACCCGGTTTTTCAAGTTGTTTCCTCTTATCGGCCGCTCGGAGGTTGGCCTTGATGTCTACGGGCGTTACGTATGCCAGGGCGTGGCGTCAAGAGCGCGGTCCAACCTCAACGCTGGGGCAGGAACTCAAAGCAGAGATGGCTTCTTCTACGCTAATGTTCTGACCAAATTATTTGAACATATCGCCCAGATTGTCGATGGTCACGGGGGACTGGTAGAGCGACACTATGGTCCGAGAAAGATGAACCGAGTTATTGAGCGACTACAACTTGAGGCAGATGTCCAAGGCGGTATCATTCTCGACACCTGGGGTGATGAGAGACATGTAGATCGCAAGCTGACTGACATCAAATCATATGCATTTACTTTCCTAGTACAAAGCTTCCTCCCCCCTCAGCGCAGTGCCACACCGCGGTCGAACTCCCCTGCAAATCGGGACGGGGCTTCAACAGCTGAGGATGATGGTGTTGACATGAAAGAGATCGACGGGTTACTGAATGAAATGGCGGTTATGCTAGGTCGTTGGTCACTATATTGCCGATTCTTGGCAGAAACATGCAATGTGGGTCATAAGTGAACCTTTATAGTTTTTGCCAACTAACGTCCACAGACTCCTGGTGAAGACGACCAGTTGTTTACACCGCCTCAATTCCTGCAGGAATCAACGTTATCGAAAAAAATCAATGACCGGCTTATATCTCCATTCAACACTATGACCACCTTCTTCTTCCGTCGGACAGTTGAGAAGGCATTCCAGCTAGATGAACAGCCCACTGGCTTAACATTAAACCCGCAAAGGCCGCTGAAGGCTGACTCGCCATATATCACCTCGGCCGTCGATGACATCATGTATATAGTCAACAAGGTTCTACAACAATCACTAGCAACGTCGCAGATCACGGTAGTTACTAATGTAGTGCCGACTCTGTCTCGAGTGCTAGGGTCAGATTTCATTGGGATGACACAACGGAAAATGCGGGATGAATGCTATCCGAGAGCATCGGTACAAGGAGCTCAACCCCCAGAGCATCTGATAGTCTCTTTTCTAGTCTTAGTCAACAATCTGGATGTAGCCGTTGATTACATCCGACGCATCGTCCATTCTCATACCGAGACTAGGAAGACTATAACTGGTCCCGACGGGCAGACTGAAGAGATGGACCAATTGCATTCCCTCTTTCCTATCAATGCAAATGCCAAGCTCGCAGCGCAGACGTTGCAAGCCCTATCGTCATCTTTTGAGTCTAAGGTCAACGACCTTCTGTCCGATGGCATTCAAGTAGTGTTCAACAACGTCATCAAGCATCGTCTGCGACCCATTTTAGCAGACGCATTCCGAGATATTGATTATCAACCGGGAGACGACAATGACCCCACCAGCACTTCGTACCATGAGTACGACCGCGACGAGGATGCGGATGATAATGCCAACCGTGTGGAACTTGTCCGTCCGCGTTTTGCAGCCAGTTGGGCTGAACTTCTTCTCCCTATATCTCGTATACTTACTGCGTCTGCCTTTGACCGCTTATTAGCTATCACGGTGGCTTATCTTTCCCGACTCTTGGAAAAGCGACTCTGGTCGTATCAAGGTCGTGTCAACGCACTGGGCGCTACACGACTTGAACGAGACGTCTCCGGAATTGCTAGTGCAGCAGTGGATGTCGGTGGCACGCACGGGGCACCAGGAAGATACCGCCACCGGGAAGCATTTGCTCGCTGCATGCAGATGACGTTAATTATGGGCATGGACGACGACGAATGGGAAGATGTAATACGGGGAGGCGAGACAGCCGAAGTAGTCGAGAAGCTGAACCGCGAAGAACGGACAAGAGTTCGAGGAATGGTGAGACGACAGGGCACTCAATACTAGTTTAGCGGTAAGCTAACTCGCATCACCTTACCAACGAGTATTTCAGTATTGTATATTTTTCAAACATGTTTAAGTACTGCATATAACTTTTCAGGCATTTATATATATATATTTATATTTATTTATTTAAAAAAAAAAAAAAAAAAAAATTTAAAAGAAAAGAAAATAAATAAATATTTCGCTTTCTTTTTTCCCTCTGCTTGCTTTTCTTGCACTTTCTAGTACTCTGCTACATCGTTATAAATTGATGAATGATATATGTATAACAGAGTATGGCTGCCCAAATATTCACCACACCGCCTTCAGAAGCATACTAACAATAGCATGGTCTAGCAGACAAAAAAGCAATAAGGAACAAAGAAGTATGTGAATAGGAAGGCCTGGGTAGGGTATTTAAGCAGAGATAACTCTAGATAGTTCAGAAGAGTAGACACATCCATACTTCTTCCTCCTACTTTAATCAGTCGTACTGGAAGGTGTTCATGAACAGGTGGTCAACCAATTAGGTTAGGGTTAGGGATCCATCACGATCGACGTAACTTGATTTAAGGCTTGAATGAATAGACAATTAATGTCATTAAATAACGTTTTACTGACAAATCTATGCATGTGGTATCGGGAAAGATAGAAATCCCCCAAGCAAGCTCTAATTATATACAGATGGAAAAACACGCTCATATCAATCCTAAACGCCGGTTCCAACCAACCCCAGACCACAGGTATCAAAATACAAGAGAAAATTCTGGCTCAGCCAAAACGGTTATAGCAAAGAAACGCACGCTGAATATCACAGAAAACGCAAAATCATAGCATGGAATAGATCCAAAGTCCCGGCACATTACTGTGTTTTCTCATCCTCCTCGACACTGGTCGGTATTGATCCCTCGTGGGCGGGATGTCGTTCGGCAACTTGACGTGGGGCGGGCGCCATTGGTGGCGCAGGTGCCGGTGCAATCTTGATTTCCTGGATGCCGGAGTCGCCTTCGCTGCAACCGCGACTGTCAATGCCAATGGGGGTATGGCCGTCAAGCATCATTTCGCTGTGTTCCCCAATACCGTACCGTGCAGCGGCGGGGATATGGTGGCCGTCTTCGAGCTGGTCGTGTTTCTGAGGGGTCCATGCAAGATAGTCACGACGGACTTCGACGTAGTCGTAGGCGAACTCGCCAAGCTGGTCATCGTCCATACCAAGCAACTCGGCTTCCTCAGAAGCGCGCAGCTTCAGACCGGGAATTGCATTGATGGCGTAGGCAATGATGGCAGACACAACGAAAGCATAGGCGGCCGAGGCGACAATGAAAGCGATTTGAATGTAGAGCTGCTTGTAATTGTGGATCAGCCATCCACCCATGCCGCTACCAGTGTTGACTCCGTCCAGTCCTACGATCGCGTCGTCGGCGAAAAGCGCGTTGAAGATCAGACCGACAATACCCGCAATACCGTGCTCAGCTAACACATCCATGGAATCGTCGATACGAATCCAGTACTTCACTATAGATCCAGTCAGTCCGTTATTGTTCGGTTAGAACATTCAAAACAAAGCTTACCCTTGGTGGAGTAGTTGCAAACAATACCAGTGACTATACCCAAAATCACACTAGCCCAAGGGGTAATGAAGCCGGATGCCGGGGTAGCTGCAACCAGGCCTGAGATGGTCCCAGAGCACCAACCAACCATGGACCATTTCCTCGCTAAGCGCCAATCGAGAAGGACCCAGCTAATGGCCCCAAAAGCCGCAGTCAGGTTGGTATTCCAGCACGCCATGGTGGCACGGAGATTGGCTCCAAAGGCCGAGCCACCGTTAAATCCAAGCCACCCAAACCACAGGAAAACGGTTCCAAGGAGAATGAGAGAGACGTTGTGAGGGCGGAAGTTCAACATCATACGCTCCTGGCGACGACCGAGAACCATTGAATAGGCAAGTGCGGAAAAACCGGAGCCAATCTCGACCGGACCACCACCTGCATAATCCAATACACCATAGTTCATTGCCCAGCCATTCACATTCCACACCCAGCAAGCCAAAGGACAGTATACGATCGTAGCCCAGACGAACACAAACACCATAGCTGGGAGCAAGCGTCCACGTTCGGCAACAGCTCCCATGATAATCGCAGCAGTGACACCACAGAATTGCATCTAATGAACACCTCGACGTCAGTCATCTTCACTCCATATCGATAGGCCTAGGAACCAACCTGATAGAAGGCATAGAGGAGATTGGGCACGAGAACAGAACCGGGACTTGGATCGGCCAAGGTCTTCATCAGGCCGAAGTTACGAAGGTTGCCAATGTATCCGTTGGTGGCCGTGGGCGAGAATGCAAGCGAATAGCCCCAGAAATACCACTGGAACGTGACGACGGAGAAAGAGGCCATACAGGCCCAGATCATACTCAGGGCTGATTTACGACGGGCAAGACCGGAATAAAGGAAACCGAGACCTGGGATCATGACCATGACCATGGCGGAAGCCACGATAATGTATGCTTGATCACCGGATTGAAACCACTTGTTCACATTCTCCACTCCTAGCAAGATAATTAGTCTTAACGGACACGGAAAAAGCCGGATATTCGTCAATTAAAACATACTGGAGTCACCACCCAGCTCATTGGTCGCCAGCGAGTCATAGTTAGATGGGGCTCCAGTCCAGTTGTAAGACGCATAGTCAGGGACGAAAGGCGCCTTGATGTCCGACATGGTATATAAAAGTCAATTGTAGTCCTATATGAAATCTCAAATTCAGGCACGCGGTGCCTATTATTTCTCGTAGCAGCGCCACCGCCTGGGAGCTGACAGATGGCAGGTGGTGGGTGTTGATGGGAAAGAGGCAGGAATACAAAAAGCTCCAGTTGTGCGAAGGACGAGGAACGAAGCAGGTGACTCTTGTGTTGTGCCTGTCAGTCGAGTGTCTCACCTTCTCTCTTTGGAGGAATGCAGGGAAAGAATGGAAAAGAGAGAGAGGAACTCCGCCAGGCTGTGTATGTGTGTGGAGAAAAAGAACCGCCACGGGGGCGGAGATGTTGTAGTATATAAAAGCAGGCTGAGAGTTTCTGGAAAGATACGGCCGGTGGGTCGGCAAGTGGACGGGACAAATTTGCGTTTGCAAATGTGAACGAGTCAATTGAAAGATAAGTCCAGGCCTACAGTGAGCAGGTCACCACTAGGGCGCGATAATTGATCGGCATGGATTCCAAGGCCAAGGGTAAGTGGGGACTGTGGGAAGAAGAAATGGACCTTTATTAGTTATGCCCAATCAATCCATCAGTCAGTCAATCGCGTAAGACTTGTTGCAAACTCTGTTGAGACGGTGTTGATAAGTTGGAGGATGTAGACAGATAGTGTTGCTTATACGGGAACCGAGTCAATCAGAAAAGATATTAAAAAATAAAAAAAAAAAATAAAAATAAAAAAGGCAAAGGACAAGAATCCTTGAGCAACCTAGCGAGGGAGGCGCGGATAAAGGGAAAAGGCAAATGATAGATTGGGCGAGGGATTAAAAAAAAAATAAAATAATAATAATAATAAAATAAAAATGCCAAATAGTCAGAGATAACAAGATGTGAGAAATCGAATAGAATAAAATAAACTCAAGCTTACAGTCATCGACGGGAATCCTCAGAAATCTCCAATCAAATCACCCCCCTTTCATGAGTATGGGAATCAGAGCTGGAACACCAGTCTCTTGGTCAATAACTTTTTTTTTTCTTCAAGCTGTCCATCTTCATCTTATTCCATTGCATCTTCTGGTGCAAATTCAACATCACTTCATGAGCCATCGGACACTCAGTGGCAAATGGGGAACTTGTCTTTTTTTTTTTTTTCCTTCGCCCAGGCAAAACGTGGCAAAATGTATAAACATACTCCGTAGTACCGACTCACTGTTAGTTAGTTGATTAGTTCCTTTGGTACCCTAGGTACTAATGAGTAGTAGTACAAAGTAGTCTCCTAATGTCTTTTTTCTCTTCCTCCCCCCACGGGTAATCGTCAGGATCGTTGACAACTTCTATTATCCTGATCCACCATGAGTTCATATCATAACCAAAATGAACCGCATTTCCTGATCAATAAGCGTCCCCCTCCCCTTCAGCCTAATAATCTCACTGAGTCTCTAACAGGGGACTTGGCATTGGTCCTTTATAGAGTTTGGCCGAGACCGAAATAGGAATTGCGAGAGAGATGTGATGATGCTGAGATGAAACCAAGCGATGCGGAGCTGAACGCTCCGGGGAGAGGCGGAGCAACTTCTGCTCAGAGGATCCTAGAGAATGAATGGGCTCTGGGTGTTTTATTTATACTTGTAGACCGGATGGTTTATACACCACGAGATGCTGCATATATCTATCTATCTATCCGATCCTGCCTTTCTCCATTTCCTCCAGTTATCACTGATAAAGTCCAGGTCTTTAAGGGTCTGGGTTATATCCATTCGCCCTGGAATGCCTTGACGCCCAATCCTCTGGTTGGTATCTGACGAAGGGATCCATCCGCCAGTCGTGAGCGGAGCCTAAGGAAAGACAAAAAAAAAAAATACAGGGCGGCCCTTATCATGCCCGTTTCTCTCAGCTCATAGTTATCTCCCGAATGATTGGCTATGAGGTCCCGATAAGGTCCTGGACGCCACCCTCCCGCCATGTGGGGCCTCTGCATCCGGTTCCGGCCTAGTCTTGGCTCTGCAGTCTCCATCGCACTGATAACATCCACTTTCGGCCAATGACCGTTCGGTCGGTTCCTCGACAGGCTCCCTCAATCACCCGAGTTCACTCGGGAATTTCAGGAGCGATGCTTCGCCGACTACCATCCCGAACCGAATAAGAACTTCCGGAGAGATCGTTATCTACTACGTAGTATCTTACTGGAGGCTTGGCAGCGAGAAGATACGGGAGATAGGAAGTCACCCAGGCTTAGATAGTATTCCACACGAAGTATCCTGTGGGGCTTTCTTAGCTATTTCTTTTTTGTTTATTTTATGTCTTCATATATATTATGGAAGAGATTCGTAATTAAATGATTGGGAGATGGTATGTACGGAGTACATCCATACCATTTTACATCATTATTGGTGTAGCCCTAAAGCCTAATCCGCTCCTCCTTTCGTGACAGTACCGACTACCGATATTGCGGCGCGTGTGCTTTGTGTGTGTGGGGAGAGGGGGGCGCGAGTTCAGCCTCCCGACTCAAGCTCAATCCAGTGATAGGTCTGTTACCCTACGGGCTCCGGTCAGCTAGTCTTAGCTTTCCCACTATCTATGTAGCTTAAATAATTAGCACAACCCCATTTTGCAGCGACTAACGGCCAAACCAAACACCCTATCCGCCCCTCGTTCTGACGAACTCGCACATGAGTCTCCTTTCGGCGCCTAAAATTCGTACTACCGGGTTCCATTTTCGGATGGTCATCGCTTAGAAATCCTGTATACCCCATGGGGGTCCAACAGGCCAGGCAATAGTTGAGAACGGTGGGGCTACCCTATATGGACTACTTATCTTAGACGCATATGATCAGAACGGGCAATGTGCTCATCATCCATTACTTGCTTGTATCAACTGCTCACGCCCCTTCCTGTCAACTAAGTTTGGTGTATCCCACGATATGATGCCCTTGTAGTCAATGATTTACCCTATGAATGCCCGTGGGAAACCAGAGATCGCTACCAACTACTAGGTAGCCCCCTTGTTCCACTCCTTGCACAATGCGTGTGTCGAAGCTGCAATGCAGCTGTATAAAGTGGGGGGGAGGGGGATTTGGTAGTAGTGCCTCTGCTGCTACCTGAGGGATATATGCACCAGATAGACCCTACCTGCCTACTCCTCCTCTTACTGGCGGGTTGGCAGTGTCCGTGTAACAGGGCGAGAGGGTCCGTGGAAACTCTCATCTTAGCAGGCTAGCTTTTTAATTTTATCATCGCCCAGTGTCTGAGACTCGTGTGTGGGACCCATGATATACATAGTAAAACCTATGCGTTGTTGGGAATATATATTTGCCGCAGAGCCACTATGCTAGGCGGAATATAGCGTGTAACACGATAGGATTAAGAGCTCACCATACACCTAGTTGTAAATTTTAGGGTGCTGATTAGTTCTCATGCATATAGTGTTCTTCTTTTTGGCTAAACTATTAATGATGGACTGACCATGTAAGCGGATGTTAACCATTGATCAATTTGTTTGAGTTAAATAACACAAGAACTGAAGGCAGCCTTATCGCTGGCACAATACGAATCAAAGAGATTGCAGGTGAGCCCTGTGTCGGTCAATTACTTATTATTTATTTATGTATTTTTTATTGTCCTGCCTCAAATAGACATATACATCGAATGCATTTCTCATCCTGTACTTGTCCCCACCTCCCGCCTCCCCCCATTCCTAATCAACACCTTTCCCAATACACTCGGTTCCAAGAACCAGTTACATCAACTGGCAGCTGTTACAATATTAACAATATTCAGATGTCTCCCAGAAATAGTAATTCTCTATGATGTCTCCTTTATACAACTAGTGCAAAAGCATATATCAGCCCGGCCCTCAGACATTTACGCTGTATCCCACCCCAACGGCCCGCCGCCGTTTCACCGATTGATAATATTTCCGGGCCTCGTCTACCCAAAACACTGAACTCGAAATACACAATAGCTTGAATAAATGCGCCAGGTTGAGTGGCTCCGTCTGGAAGACTCGCTGCAGGAAAGGCAGATAGATCACGCTTGCTTGCCCGGCAAGTGATCCGAGTACGGCGTAATTGAACATCTTGTTCCCGAATAGGGAGATCTCACCGCGAAGCACTGACTTGCCCTCGCTGCGGCAGGTCAAGGCGTTGAACATGTCAAACAGCACAAAGCAGGTGAAAGTCATGGTTGTGTCATGGGCGGTTACGACGCGGGAGCGTTTGCCCGGGTTCAGCTCATCGTCGACATCGCCCATTTCGTAGACGTAAATGGCAAGCGTGCCTAGCATAATCATCAATGCCGAAGTTAGCACCCGTTGAATGAGAGGTTTCGTGAGAACCCGGGCCGTTCTGGGTCGTGGGGGTCGTCCCATGATTGATGGATCAACGGGCTCTACACCCAAGGACTGCGCTGGAGGGCCATCCATAAGAATATCTGGTGATGATTGTCAGCTATCAGCTGTCAAATGCTCGGAGTTGACATTAACTTACTGATCCATAGGATCTGCATCGGATTCAGCGGGTTCTTGAAGCCAAGAGTAGTGCTTAACAATACAAGACTCAATGCAGCAACGCTGGTGCTTAGCTGGAATGTAATGAAGTTCTGGATATTATAAAAGATCCCCTTGCCCTGTTCAATGGCTCGCAAGATTGTGGAGAAATCATCGTCTGTGAGGATCATGTCTGCTGCCTCCTTGGCAACGTCCGTGCCCAATTTACCCATCGAGATACCAATATCTGCTTTCTTGAGGGCTGGCGCATCATTTACACCATCACCCGTCATAGCCACCACATCTCCTCGGGACTGCAAAGCGTGTACAATTTTCATCTTGTGGTCAGGGCTCGTGCGGGCGAAAATGGAGGTGGAGGAAATGGCCTGCGCCAACTCCGTGGTGCTCATACGGTCGATTTCCTCACCAGTAAGGACAGGTCGCGAACCGGCTATATCACTGATTGGCATTCCCAATTTCTTTGCAATTGCAACTGCTGTGGTCTCAGCATCTCCGGTGATCATGATGATGCGTACTCCTCCAGCCATAAGGCGCCTGATGGATTTGTGAACATCCTTACGGGGAGGGTCGTTCATCCCCACAAGTCCTGCAAAGACCAACCCGGTATATCGATCATCCTCTTCACCCGGGGTAGTTCTAGAAACAGGAGTGCCTGTCCTACTGCCAAAAGGCCGCCCTTTTGATGTATCCCGCACTGCTCCACTGGCGAAAGCGAGCACCCTTAAGCCTTCTGATGCCATGTGCTCAGCAGCCTGCCTCACTGTTTGACGTCGCGGCTCATCTAGTATAACTTCCCGTCCATCCTTTGTAAGATACGTATCACAACGCTTTAGAACCTGCTCGAGAGCACCTTTAATGTAGGCCATGTTGCTTGACTCGCCAGTGCCATTGCCAATAATCACACCCATCCATTTGCGCTCAGAGCTGAATGGAGTCTCGGTGACGCGAGCGCTGATCCGGTCGCGCACATCATCCTCCCCGAAAGTGTCCAACAAATCCAGGATAGCAACGTCGGTGGGCTGGCCAACCCACCTACTCCTAATGGTTCCCGGAGCCCTATCATCTGTGGAAGACAACACTGCAGCAGAAGATGCGCTGGCTGGTGAATTTGCATGCACGCGCGAAAGTCTAGCGTTATTAGCGATATTACCGACACGAAGAACGGTCCGAGCTGCAGGCCCAGGCGTCAGTGAGCTAATATCGTTGTGTACCTCAAATGGTTCCGGACAGTCAAAATGCCACATCTTTGTGACTGTCATATGATTGAGCGTTAAGGTCCCCGTCTTATCACTGCATACAACATTTACAGAGCCGAGAGTCTCAACGCTGGGGAGTCTTCGCATGATGGCCCCCCTCTTGGCCATGCGCAGCACGCCTAAAGCAAGAGTAACCGTCACGATAATGGGAAGACCTTCTGGAATCGCAGCGACTGCAAGCGAGACACCAATGGTGAACATATCGAGGAGCTTCCGGCCTTGTATCAACCCTATTACTACAATCAATCCGATGACGCCAAAGGAGACATAGCTCAATTCTTGCCCAAGACGGTCCATCGACAATTGAAGCGGGGTGCGTGGACTCTCAATTTCCTGCAAAGAAGCTGAAATACTGCCAAATTCAGTCTTTGCACCCGTTCCTATGACAATACCCTGTCCATAGCCCGACCGAACCAAAGTTCCCATAAATGCGATGTTGTGCTGCTCATTTAAGCGGATATCAGCGCCCACAGCGCCACTGGCTGGGGCGTCGTAGAATGGGGATCGGGGCGGGGTGACAATCTTGGTGGTCAGAGCCTTCGGGCCGCGAATTGCGTCAGGCGATTTAGCAACAGGCTCATTCTCACCAGTCAGGTTTGATTCATCGATGGTCAAGTCAGTGGCTGCAGTAATGCGTATGTCCGCCGGAATACGGTCTCCAACTGTAAACAAAACTAGGTCACCAGGCACTAGCTCGTTCGCCGGAACAGTAGTGGAAGCCTTGACAGCGGCAGAAACTGAGCCTGGGCTTTTGCTTCTGAGATCTTGCAGCTCGAACTCTCCACTGGTAACTACAGGGATCGAGTTTCCGATGGGAGGGGTATTTGAGAGAGGGACATCGCGTATCAAATGCGCATGATGTGGCACTAGGCGGCTCAAGGCCTCCAAGGACTTTTCCGATCGATACTCCTGAACAAATCCAACGGTGACTACGATGGTAACTGCGAGCGTGATGCTTACCGCATCATCGAAATTGCCCATGAAGAAAGAGACTGCCGCTGACGCCAGAAGCAGTAGAATCAGTGTCTCCCTGAATTGTTTAAGAAACCGGAGCCACAGAGGCTCGGGGTCTTCGTGCGGCAGTTCGTTGGGCCCATCTTGTATTAAACGAATCTCAGCTTCTGCAGGAGTGAGCCCGTGGGTAAGGGATGTCTGTAAGCGCTCAGCGGTTTCCTGTGGGTCTAATAGAGAGTAAGTCGACGTGGATGTCTAGTTAATGAATTCAAGAATTAGCGGCCGGACTCCCAAAGGAAGCCAATTGAAAGCGCGAGCGTAGCGCAAATCAACTGGATCTGCCTTACAGCGAGACTTACTGAAGTAGATGTGTTGGAGCGTACACCCGTCGGCGTAGACGATGGCGGCCTCAAATCTGGGGCCTGAGCATTTTGCAAAGGTAGCGCAGGCGTTGCGGACCTTGACATCTCTCATGCTTTTCTGTCCAAAGACGTCCTGCTAGATCGGGCTCACAATGATTATCATCCCATCGGGATCAAGGGAAAAAAATCGAGGTGGACAAGATTTTGCAAAGACAAAGATAAAAAAAAAAAATTACGTAGAAGCCACGTTCTCAGACGCGACTTCGGCCGCAGGTGTATCGAATAATATGGGGAGACTAAGTGGAAACCAGACAAGGGCCGTGCAGCCGGTTCTAAGAAGAGACAAGGCTAGACCTCCAGGTCCCACCAAAAACGACGCTCTCAGGGGAGGGCCGCGTCGATCAATATTTGGAGGTTGAATCAAAAACAAACTGTCATTCTCAATTGCGGAGAGAACACATTGTATGCAAGCAATTGTCATTGTTTCCAGCGAAGGGGCAACTCTTGGCGGTCACGCGCTTTAGCGTGGGTGCACTATAAAGCCTATGTAACTATATTAATATGTCTACCTCAACCGTCACCCACACCTAAACTTCTTGAATTGATACTGCACTGACTCTATCACTTTGGATCTGTAAATTCCATACTGTCCTTTTTGTATTAAAGGGGAGGACAGACCCCAGTCATCATTGTGTACAAAAATGTTCTTTGACAATTATGCCGGAAATATACTACCTGTTATTCACCGTTCATAATGTGGGAAGGTAGGGTGCAAAGTTTTTAGAATAAAGTATTAATTTATTTTAGGAGTGCTCTCAGCAATAATTCCTCGATGGTCTAACGGTCATGATTTCCGCTTGTCATCCTGTTTAAGGAACAAGCGCGGGAGACCTGGGTTCGACTCCCAGTCGGGGAGATTTTTTATTTTCTCCCCCCTATAGTAGGGGTGGGTACCTTAGGATTAACGGACGGCTGATTGATTGCTAATTAAACAAGAATAAAATAACTGCTGATATAACACATATAAAGAATGCACAATTGTAGATCTGTCGAACCATCTAAATTTTAACTTGCCGATGGTATTGGAGTACTATCTCATCCCGCTATATTCACGTGACCACTGGCTCTTCCTGGAAGAGTGACCTGTTTACACGTGACCCCAGCCACATAACTAAACGCCCAATCAGCATTGTGCATTAGCCTAGTTCTGCCCGCCGCAACCCGTTGCCAGTGGAGGCTGCCCATCAACCAACCCGCAAGACGCGCCCTCCCTCTCTTTCTCTTGTTTCCTTTCACTTGCGAAAACCACACCGCAATCATCGTAATCCACCCAACCACCCCTCCCTTCCTGCACCCCTCTTCAACCCTCGGATTAGCTGGATTTCTTTGCGTTGCGATAATCCTTATCGTCATCTTGTTGTCTTCGGGTTTATAACCCCTTTCGGCTTTAGGAGGGGGAAACATCAATTGCCGATCTTTTTGTTTTCTGGATACAGCGCGTCATCGCATCTGGGTTGCTAGGGACTTCTTGCGAACCACCCCGCATTCGGCGGGCTTCTTCTTGGAACAATCATCTTTAGTATCTCATCATATACTACGCCGTGACACCATGTTCTACTCGGAGACCCTCTTGTCAAAAACCGGGCCACTGGCCCGCGTTTGGCTATCAGCTAACTTGGAGCGCAAACTTTCCAAATCGCACATTTTACAGTCGGATATTGAGAGCAGTGTCAGTGCTATTGTCGACCAAGGACAAGCTCCAATGGCTTTGCGATTGAGCGGTCAGTTGCTGTTGGGTGTGGTCCGGATCTATAGCCGAAAGGCACGCTACCTGTTGGACGACTGCAATGAGGCTCTGATGAAGATCAAAATGGTATGTTGGGGTGAATCATGCTATTTCTACAAACAACACTAAAGTAATAATGCCTAGGCTTTTCGCTTGACTAATAACAATGACTTGACGACCACTGTTGTTGCCCCAGGGGGTATAACTTTGCCAGATGTGCTTACTGAATCGGACCTTTTTATGAACTTGGATTCTTCTTTGCTCTTACCTCAGCCGCTCAGTTTTGAGCCGGAGGGGAAGCGCCCAGGAACATCGATGGACTTTGGAAGCCAGCTCTTCCCAGACAGCAGTCTTCGGCGCTCTGTGTCCCAGGAGCCTGCGCGCCTTGAAGACCATACTTTGGTTGACCTTGACTTGGGAGAGGATGATACGCCCTTGGGACATGACTTCAGTATGGAAGTGGGTCGAGACGCGCCTGCACCTCGTCCCGTCGAAGAAGATCTTTTCAGCGATGCTGGCAAGTTCAACGATGTTGATCTGCCTCTGGACCTCGGCGAGGATGATGCTCCCCTGGACAAGATGGACCTGGCCAACGAGGGCCCACAAGACACTCTTCTGCAGGCGGACGATATAGCCATGGATCTTGGTGATGACGGAGAACTGGCATTTGATGCCGAAGAGCGCAGGTTCAGGCGCGATTCTGATAGCGTCCTCTCAGAGATGCCAGACGCAGACATGGAAAAACTCCAACAAGAGCAAGGTGAAGACCAAGACCGGGACGAGGTAGAGGGAGAGGCTGAGGATGACGTGGCTGTCCAACACTCGCAGCGCGCGAAGCGACGGAAGGTGATCACCGTGGAGCTCGACAAGGAAACTGATTATAAGGCCCATATTATCAAGGGGTTACAGGCGGACCGCTCCACCATCTTGAAGCCGACATCCTTCCTGCCTCGTGATCCTGTTTTACTCACTCTTATGGACATGCAAAAGAATGGCGACTTTGTGACGAATGTACTGGGAGGAGGCCGTGGGCGTGGGTGGGCTCCAGAGCTTCGTGACTTGCTCTCCTTTGATGCCATCAAGAAGGCTGGTGAGCTCAAGAGGAAGCGTGATAGTGGAATTGCAGACATGGACATCGAGGCAGCTGCCGCCCCTGCTTTGGAATTTGGCGAAGAAGAAGCCATCGTACCGATCGATGAAGGTGTTGGTCTTGACTCGACGCTTCATCAGCGCTCTGATATTGAATTCCCCGGCGATGACCACGATCACGGTTTGCATCTGAGTGATGATGAGGGAATGAATCATCCCCTGGAAGATCTCGATGACACAATCCAACATGCAGACAGTGGCCCTGTCTCAGTTGGTACCAAGCATGCTGTTCACATTCTCCGTGACTGTCTGGGTGAATCTGCAGTGGAACAGAAGAAGAGCGTGAAGTTCCAGGATCTTCTACCAGAACGCAAGGCGACTAAGGCGGATGCGACGAAAATGTTTTTTGAGGTTTTGGTCTTGGCCACAAAGGACGCCGTCCAGGTTGAACAACGCCCCGACACCGTTGGTGGCCCTCTCAAAATCTGCGGCAAGCGTGCTCTCTGGGGCTCATGGGCTGAAGAGAGCGCCAATGGAGAAGTAGGCACTCAACCTTCCCAGGTGGTAGCTTAGAGAGATAAACTTCAGAGATCTGGGCCTATGAAGGTACCAGGTGTTTTTCTGTACAGGAAATTATGTTCGAGTGGCCTATTCTCCTCTTCTGCTCTTTTCTACTCCCATTTTCTTTTTGGCCGGGGTTCCCTGGAGGGCTTATTATTTGGATGGGGGAAATTATTCATGTAATGAAACATTGGTGTCATGGAGTTGTCTATTTGGATTGAAAAGGTGGCTATTGAATGACTGTTTGGGTCCTCCTTCCAATTCTGGGATTCTTTTTTCCCCCCTTTTTACTTTTATTGTGGGCGAGCTTCTAGGGACGATACTTAAGGGGTTTTTTGTATTTTCACTCTTCACATAGGTATAGGTATAGAAGCGAACAATTGAAATCTGTATGATCTATAACGAGACTTGTAATAGGCGTGTTCACGTGGAGGTGTGGCTCGGGGAATTTTTCTAGACGTGATGAACTTAGTTCTCTATCAAAACTTCAATGAAATGATCTGTAACGTCTAGGGTGAACATGTTGAGATAGGAACAGATGACGATGATAAAGGGAATGAATTTTTTTTTATCCCTCCCCCTTTTCTATCAAGGAGACTGAGAAAGATCGAGGTGCTGATTAGCAGTCCATACATATGCTCTACCCCGGTTTGATATGTTCTCCACTGATCATGCTGTGGCAATCGGCTGAGGGAAAAGCCGACTAGACTAACTAGTACCAGTGGCTATTTAAAAAGATAAAATCAAAGATTGATTAGCAAGAACTAGACTAAACGATTTATGTACTTAGTACAATCCTCCCACATGTGACTAATAATTGCTTGACTTTGCAAGCCTTATCTTGCCTTTTCAATGATCAGACACTGGATATTTATTGTAACCCTCGCCATTTTTCGGTCAATTTCCCCAAAGGTCTTAAGGCAAATACTGCTTAGTGTGACTCGGCCTTGCCCTCATCGGAGTGATTATTGCCAGCATTCAATTATTTCAGGCGATCGCTCTGAGGTACTTTGGTATTTGGGGCGATCATTCGTTACACAATCTAGACTATTACATAGCTTTCATATGTTCATTATTTCCGATAGCATTAGCGAAAAACTACATGAGAAGGCTCTACCTCACTACCCGATCATGACTGCGTCACAGCGGCTTAGGCAAGCTGAGAGTACCCATGTGGGTTTAGCCAGGCGCTCTACAAGCGACGAAAGGAGCGAGGCAGATGAGCTTGAGAAGGTGAGATCAGATGAAGACATGGACGGCACATTTGCACCAATTCAGGCTCCCCCAGCCGACGAAGAGCGGATGCAGAAGCTGCACTCCACCAGCTCACGTCCCATCGAACGCAGCTGGTCTTTGAATGATGGATACAGCTGCCATACAGCGGATGAAGAAGCCGCAGAAGCTCTTGACGATGACGGGGGCGACGCAGATGAATCGTCCACATTTATTGTTAGTTGGGACGAATATGACCCGATGAATCCTCGAAACTTCAATACCATGAGGCGGTGGTTGATTGTTATCATTTGTTCCCTGGGTTCTCTTTGCGTGTGAGTAATGGGTAACTGCTGGATCGTTGCTTTTGTAGCGCTGATGCCTTGTCGAAAGGACTTGCACCTCGTCAATGTATACCGCTACCTACGACCAGATAACGAATGAATTCAATTGTTCTCGGTTGATCGCAACGCTCGGACTGTCATTCTTTATATGGGGCCTTGGTAGGTCTCTTAGCCATCAGGGGGTTGCTTGGCTTCCATATCTATTTTCTGACCTCTACTCATTCCAGGTATTGGCCCGCTTTTTCTGGGGCCCTTATCAGAGGTTCGTATCCCCCAACTCCAAGCTTCATCGCCCTAGCTAATGCTCCCTAGTTTTATGGTCGAAGATATGTCTATATTACCTCATTCACCTTATTCTTGATCTGGCTCATTCCATGTGCTGTGTCTAAGAATATTGAGACCATGATCGTATGCCGCTTCTTTAATGGTATCGCTGGGAGCGCATTTCTCAGCGTTGCAGGTGGTACGGTAGGAGATTTATTCGCTCGCCATGAACTGAGTGCGCCTATGATGCTGTACACAGCTTCCCCTTTTGTTGGACCTGAAGTAGGACCATTGTGAGTTTTGCTACTAGCCCCGATTGCTGAAAGTATTGTTATTTGAGTCAGCGTTGCGATGATTGACAAGCCTCAGAGTTGGTGGGTTCATAAATCAGTTCACCACATGGTATATCTACCTAGCCCTCTATTCTGAAATATCTGTAGCTGACACTTGTGTTCTCAGGCGCTGGACGTTCTACGTGCTTCTGATTTGGACAGGCGTACTGCTCATTTCTATCGTCGTCTTCGTCCCGGAAACGTATCACCCGGTGTAAGTGAAATCGCCAAAACTTACTCCCTAAACACTCGGTTCTTAACTCTAGTCCTACTAGCCTTCTGCGGCGAAAGGCGGAGAAACTCCGCAAAGAGACAGGGGATGATCGATGGAAAGCACCGATTGAAAGGTTAAATCGCTCAGTGGCACGAACAGTCTTACGCTCGATCTACAGGCCTCTTCTTCTCCTGACGCTGGAGCCCATGTGCTTGTGCCTCTGTATATTCTCTGCAGTTTTGCTGGGTATAATATACCTTTTCTTTGGTGCCTTTCAGCTGGTGTTCGGCAACGTGTATGGCCTTGAACTGTGGCAGCGTGGTCTTTGCTTCCTCGGCCTTTTTGTGGGGATGGTTTTCGCTATTTTATCTGATCCCTTCTGGCGTCGCGTCTACCAACGCTTGGAAGAGAAGCACAGGAGGACAGAGGGAACAACAGAAGACTTTCAACCAGAGTGGCGACTACCTCCAGGTGCGTAACGCTCTTGCCCAATATCATTTAGGCGACCCAGAACTGCTAATCGCACGTTGTAGCGATTCTCGGTGGCCCTCTTGTTACCATAGGGTTATTCATATTTGCTTGGACCATATATCCTAATGTGCATTGGATTGTACCAATAATTGGCAGTGCATTCTTTGGAGCCGGGTGAGTTTAACCCACGACCGGCAATTCCCATAGTCTTGATTCCTGCTGCAAACTTGGCTACGTAGATCATTGGCACTCATGAATTTTGTCTTGGATAGGACCATTCTTGTATATTCGGGCATCTTTACGTTTTTGGTCGATGCGTATCCAGTCTTTGCTGCAAGTTCCCTAGCAGCGAACAGTTTCGCTCGCTCAACGTTTGGCGGTGTCTTCCCTCTTTTTGGAATCCAAAGTAAGTGACTTCCCCCCCCCCTCCTTTATATCACGTTGCGTAGCCCTTATTTCCATTTGGTAAACACCGAAGGGCTCAGGGAAAACGGACCAGAGGCACTGTAGCCTAATCACACCCTCTACTATGTGATTCACCTTGTCCTGCTAGACTTACGGTTATCAATGTCACCAAGCTACCTGCATTGCTGCTATTGTTTGGCGCACCAACTTCAGACCACCAGGTACTGATCAATGAGTATAGTGTACAACAATCTGGGATACCACTGGGCTTCTTCGCTGCTCGCTTTCCTGACGCTTGCTATGGCACCATTTCCGTAAGCACCCCCCCCCCCCCCCCCCCACAAAAAAAAAAGTCAGTCATATTTCGCCTTTCGCCATCAAATTCCTTGCTTGCCTACATCGTGTTGTTTGATATATAGCTTTGATTTGGTGGCACTTCCTTGCGTACCAATGCTGCAGCTATACCGGCATTATATACCCCACGTTTCTCTTGACCTCTGGGCAACTTTACTGCCGGCACTTTGGGCTCCATGAATATTTTGATGCAGCTGTAGATCTTGATCTGATCAAGCTATGGCTAATTGAGAGCTAACGGTAATTGGGACGGCAGGTATATCTTTTTCCGGTACGGTAGTCGCATTCGGCAAAAAAGCCGATTTGCTGCTTGATAGATATCCACTTCTTTTCGGTCCGGATGAAGGATCTGTGTCTCTTATATTGGCCCCCCGAGATGAGTTCGGTCACCCTGGAACCCGAGTCCATAGGCCCCTACTAATATGGTAAGAATTTGGTTAATTGGTTTGCATGTAGTACAGCGGGAAGTGGGACGACTATTGCTTAGACGGGGCAAGATATTCAATTATGTACATAGTTGCATACATAGAAGTACTAGATAAAGGGGTTTTAAAAGTATAGATAGAAGCCTCGTGCTCGTCGATTACACCTTTGACGGTCACTCTGTAGGGGATAAAACATTTGACACGTCCGACCTCGTACAGTTCATATGACGAGATGTTCAGTTTGCTAGGCAGGGTAAATGAAACCCCCGGCTTGAACCCTCCTAAAACTAGTACCATCTTTACATTACCTATATTGTTGTATAATCAGCCACACCTGGGTCAAAGTAGTCTGAACGGTGACAATCCAATCACAAATAGCAACTGGAGACGAGGCCTGCAATGAGCGAGAAAATCAATTATGGATGATTTGGCAGATTATTTCGAGAGGGCTAAGCTGTTTCAGCTGTCAAGCATTCTCGCCGAATTGAACAGTCGAGGCACTACTACTTGCCTAGGAGAATGGGCACTCTTAGGGTTGCTCGGGAGCCGAGGCAATTACTAAATTTGACATGGCGCTGGATGGCCGGGGAAAGACGGACGAATGACTAGGGGGGGCACTCCGGAAAGACCCGGGGGATGAGGTAAAAATGGCTCATATTGAAAGTATTCAGATCATTCTGTTGGCGGGCAATCCTTACGAGGGGTTTTTGGCTACCTGATTAGGTTAAAATTAGTCGTTGCCTTACGAAGGACAATCGTGTGTTGGTACATACGTAGTAATAGTTCGGACTAGAGGAGAAACATGGCGTGTGGACGAGTTAGTACTCGGTAATTAAAACCACCTACACGTGGGGATCTCTAAATACCGCGCAATTACCGATAGTAGGTATTAACATCATCATTATTTTCACGAGCTTCTTCTGCATTGTAGTATGTCCGTATGTACATACTCAAATTATTATTATCATGTGAGAGATCTTCAAGGGGGAGAAGCTGCAATGCTATACCTCCTTTCGGTACCGATCCTGCTAAGTTCTGCACATATGCATGGCAGAGACTACTACTATATACCCCGTACTACTAGTAGACTAGACCACGTCGATGAATGATAAAATGAATCATTAGGATACAACTTTCTGACTCTCTTTTTCTTTTCCTCGTTTTGCAAGGTCAAAAAACTCTTACCTCTTCCTGTAAGCTGACACCAAAATTACCAAGCTAAATTTATCCAAATTTTTGTTTTTCTCGTCTTTTCTTTTACCTTGTAAGGAAAGGTTGAAAACAGAACCAGGAAAACCAAACGAGACCTCGCGTGTGAAGTAAATTCAGATCGACAAAGGAACTCCATGAAGGGTGATGATTCTTCCTCTGATGATTGTAGATACGTGAGAATTGGAGTCACTTTCGACTTCTGAAAGACTCAAAGCAGGGAAACACGGCGTGCCTTCGATTTGTCCAGACTGGACACGCGACTCTTTACTGCTCGTGTTGGTGGCTTTTCCGCCTATTCTTTTTCTTTCTTTCTTTTGTTTTTCCCCTTTTTTCTGTTTCACTAACAAGGAGTTCCTGTACAACCTTTTTTTATTTACATTTTTTTTTTTTTTTTTTTTCACTAACAAGGAGTTCCTGTACAACCTTTTTTTATTTACATTTTTTTTTTTTTTT